>NC_133335.1:10108737-10292854 GCF_042186555.1 Aquarana catesbeiana
AGATAGATAGATTACGATAGATAAGATAGAATAGATAGATAGGAAAGAAAGAAAGAAGAAAAGAAAGAAAGAAAGATAGAAAGAAAGATAAGAGAAAAGAAAGAAAGAAAGAAAGAAAGAAAGAAAGAAGAAAGAAAGAAAGAAAGAAAGAAAGAAAGAAAGAAAGAAGAAAGAAAGAAGAAAGAAGAAAGAAAGAAAGAAAGAAAGAAAGAAGAAAGGAAGAAAGAAAAAGAAAGAAAGAAGAAGAAAAGAAAGAAAGAAAGAAGAAAGAAAAGAAAGAAGAAGAGAAAGAAAGAAAGAAAGAAAGAAAGAGAAAGAAAGATAGATAGAAAGAAAGAAGAAAGAAAGAAGAAGAAAGAAAAGAAAGAGAAGAAAGAAAGAGAAAGAAGAAAGAAAGATAGAAGAAGAAGAAAGAAAGAAAAGAAAGAATGAAGAGAAAGAAAGAAAGAAGAAGAAAGAAAGAAAGAAAGAAAGAAAGAAAGAAGAAAGAAAGAGAAAAGAAAAGAAAGAAAGAAAAGAAGAAGAAGAAAGATAGAAAGAAAGAAAGAAATAGAAAGAAAGAATAAGAAAGAAAGAAAGAAAGAAGAAAGAAAGAAAGAAAGAAAGATAGAAGAAAGAAAGAAAGAAAGAAAGGAAAGAAAGAAGAAAGAAAGGAAAGAAAACGAAAGAAAGAAAAGAAGAGAAAAAGAAAGAAGAAAGAAAGAAAGAAGAAAGAAAAGAAAGGAAAGAGAAAGAAAGAAGAAAGAAGAAAGAAGAAAGAAAAGAAGAGAAAGAAAGAAAGAAAGAAAGAAAGAAAGAAAGAAGAAAGAAAGAAAGAAAGAAAGAAAGAAGAAAGAAAGAAGAGAAAAGAAAGAAAGAAAGAAAAGAAAGAAGAAAGAAAGAAAGAAAGAAAGAAGAAGAAAGGAAAGAAAGAAAAGAAAGAGAAAGAAAGAAGAGAAAGAAGAAGAAAGAAAGAAATAAGATAGAAGAAAGATAGATAGATAGATAGATAGATAGATAGATAGATAGATAGATAGATAGAAGATAGAAATAAAGATGGAAGAAAGAAAGAAAGAAAGAAAGAAAGAAAGAAAGAAAGAAAGAAAGAAAGAAAGAAAGAAAAGAAAGAAAGAAAGAAAGAAGAAGAAAGAAAGAAAGAAAGAAAGAAAGAAAGAAAGAAAGAAAGAAAGAAAAGAAAGAAAGAAAGAAAGAAGGAAAGAAAGAAAGAAAGAAAGAAGAAAGATAAGAAAGAAAGAAAGATAGAAGAAAGATAGAAAGAAAGAAAGAAAGAAGAAGAAGAAAGAAGAAGAAAGAAAGGAAAGAAGAAGAAAGAAAGAGGAAAGAAAGAAAGAAAAGAAAGAAAGAAAGAAGGAAGAAAGAAAGAAGAAAGAGAAAGAAGAAAGAAAGATAGAAGAAAGAAGAAAGAAAGAAAGAAAGATAGATAGATAAAAGATAGATAGATAGATAGATGAAAGATAGATAGAATAGAAAGATGAGAAAGAAAGAAGAAAGAAAGAAAGAAGAGAAGAAGAAAGAAGAAAGAAAGAAGATAGATAGAAAGAAGATAGATAGATAGATAGATAGATAGAAAGAAGAAAGAAAGAAAAAGAGAAGGAAAGAAAGAAGAAAGAGAAAGAAAGAAAGAAAGAAAGAAGGAAAGAAAGAAAGAAAGAATGGAAAGGAAGAAAAGAAAGAAGAAGAAAGAAAGAAAGAAAGAAAGAAAGAAAGAAAGAAAGATAGAAAGAAAGAAAGAAAGAAAGAAGAAAGAAAGAAAGAAAAGATAGGATAGAAAGAAAGAAAGGAAAGAGAAAGAAGAAAAGAAAGAAAGAAAGAAAGAAAGAAAGGAAAGAAAGAAAGAAAGAAAGATAGAAAGAAAGAAAGAAAGAAAGAAGAAGAAAGATAGAAAGAAAGAAGAGAAAGATAAAGAGAAAGAAGAAAGAAAGAAGAAAGATAGAAGAAAGAAAGAAAGAAAGAAGAAAGAAAGAAAGAAAGAAAGATAGAAAGAAAGGAAGAAGAAAGAAAGAAAGAGAAAGAAAGAAAGAAGAAAGAAAGAAAGAAAGAAAGAAAGAAAGAAAAGATAGAAGAAAGAAGAATAGAAAGAAAGAGAAAAGAAAGAAGAAGAAAGAAAGAAAGAAAGAAGAAGAAGAAAGAAAGAAAGAAAGAAAGAAAGAAAGAAAGAAAGAAAGAAAGAAGAAAAGAAAGAAAGAAAGAAAGAAGAAAGAAAGAAAGAAAGAAAAGAAAAAGAAGAAGAAAAGAAAGAAGAAGAATAGAAAGAAAGAAAAGAAAGAAAGAAAGAAAGAAAGAAAGAGAAAGAAGAAGAAGAAGAAAGAAAGAAAGAAAGAAGAAAGGAAAAAGAGAAAGAAAGAAAGAAAGAAAGAAAGAAAGAAAGAAAGAAAGAAGAAAGAAAGAAAGAAAGAAAGAAAGAAAGAATAGAAAATAGAAAGAAAGAAGAAAGATAGAAGGAAAGAAAGAAAGAAAGAAGAGAAAGATAGAAAGAAAGATAGATAAATAGATAGAAGAAGAAGGAAGGAGAAAGAAAGAGAAAGAAAGAAGGAAGAAAGAAAGAAAGATAGATAGATAGATAGATAGATAGATAGATAGATAGATAGATAGATAGATAGATAGAAAGAAGAAGAAAGAAAGAAGAAAGAAAGAAGAAAGAAAGAAGAGAAAGAAGAAAGAAGAAAGAAAGAGAAAGAAGAAGAAAGAAAGAAAGAAAGATGAAGAAAGAAGAAGAAAGAAGGAGAAAGAAGAAAGAAAGAGAAAGAGAAAAAAGAAGATGGAAGGAACGAAAGAAAGATAGATAGAAGGAAAGATAGATAGATAGATAGATAGATAGATAGATAGATAGATAGATAGATAGATAGATAGATAGGAAATAAAGATGGAAGGAAAGAAGAAGGAAAGAAAGAAGAGAAAGAAAGAGAAAGAAAGGAAAGAAAGAAAGAAAGAAAGAAAGAAAGAAGAAAGAAAGAGAAAGAAAGAAAGAAAGAAAGAAAAGAAAGAAAGAAGAAAGAGAAAAGAAAGAAAGAAAGAAAGAAAGAAAGAAAGAAAGAAAGAAAGAAAGAAAGAAAGAAAGAAAGAAAGAAGAAAGAAGAAAGAAGGAAAGAAAGAAAGAAAGAGAAAGAAAGAAGATGAAGAAGAAAGAGAAATGGAAAAGAAAGAAAGGAAGAAAGAAGAAAGATAAGAAAAGAGTAAAGAAAGAAGATAGAAAGAAAGAAAGATAGAAAGAAAGAAAGAAGAAGAAGAAGAAAGGAAGAAAGAAAAGAAGAAAGAAAGAAGAAGGAAAGAAAGAAAGAAAGAAAGAGAAAGATAGAAGAAAGGAAGATAAGAAAGATAGATTGATAGAAGAGATAGATAGATAAGATAGATAGATAGAAAGAAGAAGATAGATAGATAGATAGATTGATAGATAGGAAGATAAGATGGAAGGAAAGATAGATAGAAAGAAAAGAAAGAAAGAAAGAAAGAAAGGAAAGAAAGAAAGAAAGAGAAGAGAAAGAAAGAAGAAGAAAGAAAAGAAGAAAGAAAGAAAGAAAGAAGAAAGAAAGAAAGAAGAAAGAAAGAAAGAAAGAAAGAAAGAAAGAAAGAAAGAAAGGAAAGAAAGAAAGAAGAAAGAAAGAAGAAGAAAGAAAGGAAAGAAAGAAAGAAAGAAAGAAAGAAAGAAAGAAAGAAGAGAAAGAAGAAGAAAGAAAGAAAGAAAGAAAAAGAGAAGAAGAAAGATAGATAGATAGAATAGATTGAAAGAAAGATAGAAAGAAAGAGAAGAGTAGAAGATAGAAAGAAAGAAGGAAAGAAAGAAAGAAGAAAGAAGAAAGAAAGAAAAAGAAAGAAAGAAAAGAAAGAAAGAGAAGAAAGAAAGAAAGAAAGAAAGAAAGAAAGATGGAAGGAACGAAAGAAAGATAGATAGATAGAAGGATAGATAGATAGATAGATAGATAGATAGATAGATAGATAGATAGATAGATAGATAGATAGATAGATAGATAGATAGAAAAATAGATGGAAGGAAGGGAAGAAAGAAAGAGAAGGGGGTGGAGAGGGAAGGGAAGGAAGAGCATCCCCTACATCAGTGTACTCACTGGGAGGCAGGAGGGACTGGATGGATGGATGGATGGATGGATGGATGGATGGATCAGACTCCTCTTGTCCTTTTCTCTTTGCTGGGCTTCAGCTTGAATCTTCCCGCCCACACATCCCCTTCTGTGAGGCAGAACAGAGAACACTGCCGAGGAGAGTGGGCGGGGGCAGACACAGGAGGAGAGGGCGGGAGGGGGGAGGAGCAGAATCTCTCTCTCCTCTTCTGTCTGGCTGTGCGGGCAGAAGGGGGAGGGGGGGAGATCTGTCAGAGCTCTACTGAGCGGCTCTCCCTGTGTGTGATCCGGAGCTCCGATCATCCGTATCTCTCCCTATAGCAGAGTGAGGGGCTACAGGACTGTGAGATGGCGGAGATCTCTGCTGCTGGAAGAGGCGGCTCTCTAATTAGGTAAACTAGGCAGCTGTGCGAGGCCCCTATGACTGCGAGGCCTGAGGCCACCGCCTATTTCGCCTAATTAGAGAGCCGCCTCTGAACAGTGTATAATCTATAGTACAGAGTATTTCAGGAGAGGAGAGTTATAGAGGAAGGAGCAGAGTCCTCCAGCAGAGCAGAGTATTTCAGGAGAGGAGAGTTATAGAGGAAGGAGCAGAGTCCTCCAGCAGAGCAGAGTATTTCAGGAGAGGAGAGTTATAGAGGAAGGAGCAGAGTCCTCCAGCAGAGCAGAGTATTTCAGGAGAGGAGAGTTATAGAGGAAGGAGCAGAGTCCTCCAGCAGTGCAGAGTATTTCAGGAGAGGAGAGTTATAGAGGAAGGAGCAGAGTATTTCAGGAGAGGAGAGTTTATAGAGGAAGGAGCAGAGTCCTCCAGCAGAGCAGAGTATTTCAGGAGAGGGAGAGTTATAGAGGAAGGAGCAGAGTCCTCCAGCAGAGCAGAGTATTTCAGGAGAGGAGAGTTATAGAGGAAGGAGCAGAGTCCTCCAGCAGAGCAGAGTATTTCAGGAGAGGAGAGTTATAGAGGAAGGAGCAGAGTCCTCCAGCAGAGCAGAGTATTTCAGGAGAGGAGAGTTATAGAGGAAGGAACAGAGTCCTCCAGCAGTGCAGAGTATTTCAGGAGAGGAGAGTTATAGAGGAAGGAGCAGAGTATTTCAGGAGAGGAGGAGTTATAGAAGAAGGAGCAGAGTCCTCCAGTAGTGCAGAGTATTTCAGGAGAGGAGAGTTATAGAGGGAGGAGCAGAGTCCTCCAGCAGTGCAGAGTATTTCAGGAGAGGAGAGTTATAGAGGAAGGAGCAGAGTCCTCCAGCAGTGCAGAGTATTTCAGGAGAGGAGAGTTATAGAGGAAGGAGCAGAGTCCTCCAGCAGTGCAGAGTAATTTCAGGAGAGGGAGAGTTATAGAGGAAGGAGCAGAGTCCTCCAGCAGTGCAGAGTATTTCAGGAGAGGAGAGTTATAGAGGAAGGAGCAGAGTCCTCCAGTAGTGCAGAGTATTTCAGGAGAGGAGAGTTATAGAGGGAGGAGCAGAGTCCTCCAGCAGTGCAGAGTATTTCAGGAGAGGAGAGTTATAGAGGAAGGAGCAGAGTCCTCCAGCAGTGCAGAGTATTTCAGGAGAGGAGAGTTATAGAGGAAGGAGCAGAGTCCTCCAGCAGTGGCAGAGTATTTCAGGAGAGGAGAGTTATAGAGGAAGGAGCAGAGTCCTCCAGCAGTGCAGAGTATTTCAGGAGAGGAGAGTTATAGAGGAAGGAGCAGAGTCCTCCAGCAGTGCAGAGTATTTCAGGAGAGGAGAGTTATAGAGGAAGGAGCAGAGTCCTCCAGCAGTGCAGAGTATTTCAGGAGAGGAGAGTTATAGAGGAAGGAGCAGAGTCCTCCAGCAGAGTATTTCAGGAGAGGAGAGTTATAGAGGAAGGAGCAGAGTCCTCCAGCAGAGCAGAGTATTTCAGGAGAGGAGAGTTATAGAGGAAGGAGCAGAGTCCTCCAGCAGTGCAGAGTATTTCAGGAGAGGAGAGTTGTAGAGGAAGGACCAGAGTCCTCCAGCAGTGCAGAGTATTTCAGGAGAGGAGAGTTGTAGAGGAAGGAGCAGAGTCCTCCAGCAGAGCAGAGTATTTCAGGAGAGGAGAGTTGTAGAGGAAGGACCAGAGTCCTCCAGCAGTGCAGAGTATTTCAGGAGAGGAGAGTTGTAGAGGAAGGAGCAGAGTCCTCCAGCAGAGCAGAGTATTTTCAGGAGAGGAGAGTTATAGAGGAAGGAGCAGAGTCCTCCAGCAGAGCAGAGTATTTTCAGGAGAGGAGAGTTATAGAGGAAGGAGCAGAGTCCTCCAGCAGAGCAGAGTATTTCAGGAGAGGAGAGTTATAGAGGAAGGAGCAGAGTCCTCCAGCAGAGCAGAGTATTTCAGGAGAGGAGAGTTATAGAGGAAGGAGCAGAGTCCTCCAGCAGAGCAGAGTATTTCAGGAGAGGAGAGTTATAGAGGAAGGAGCAGAGTCCTCCAGCAGTGCAGAGTATTTCAGGAGAGGAGACTTATAGAGGAAGGAGCAGAGTCCTCCAGCAGTGCAGAGTATTTCAGGAGAGGAGAGTTATAGAGGAAGGAGCAGAGTCCTCCAGCAGAGCAGAGTATTTCAGGAGAGGAGAGTTATAGAGGAAGGAGCAGAGTCCTCCAGCAGTGCAGAGTATTTCAGGAGAGGAGAGTTATAGAGGAAGGAGCAGAGTCCTCCAGCAGAGTATTTCAGGAGAGGAGAGTTATAGAGGAAGGAGCAGAGTCCTCCAGCAGTGCAGAGTATTTCAGGAGAGGAGAGTTCTAGAAACTGAATGGATAAAGTAATGTACTAAGATATAAGAAATGAGGAGAGAAGTATGTAGAACACTGGGTGGTATCCTCGTCTCCTCGGCTCACGTCTCTCTCGGTATGTTTGCTCCAATTAGCGCTGAATAACAAAAGCGTGTCTAGAATTCTGACACTTTTCCAGCACCGTCTCCGCTGAGCTGTCTCCGGGGCTGAGCGCTGTGAAGAGGATATGGAGCTCTCCTCTCCTCTACAGACCAGGAGCATCCTAAAGGGGAACTCCGCTCACATATTCAAACAAACTCAGCTTAATCTATTTACATCGCATCGCGTCATATATTATACTTTCTATATTGTGTGATGTCACATTCCTTCATCCTCTGAACACTGAAGCCTGAAATTGCTAATTAGGATAAAAGTAGGAAAAGTACAAGAGGTGAGACCTGGAAGAGAGAGAGAAGTCCACAAAGTCCCTATTTATTGTCTCATCGGGAATTTCCAGATATAAGATATATTATACAGGAGTGACATCACCGCTCCCCCAGATATAAGATATATTATAGAGGAGTGACATCACCGCTCTCCAGATATAAGATCTATTATACAGGAGTGACATCACCGCTCTCCAGATATAAGATCTATTATACAGGAGTGACATCACCGCTCTCCAGATATAAGATCTATTATACAGGAGTGACATCACCTCCCTCCAGATATAAGATATATTATACAGGAGTGACATCACTGCTCTCCAGATATAAGATATATTATACAGGAGTGACATCACCGCTCTCCAGATAGATCTATTATACAGGAGTGACATCATCGCTCTCCAGATATCAGATCTATTATACAGGAGTGACATCACCGCTCTCCGGATATAAGATATATTATACAGGAGTGACATCACCGCTCTCCGGATATAAGATATATTATACAGGAGTGACATCACCGCTCTCCGGATATAAGATATATTATACAGGAGTGACATCATCGCTCTCCAGATATCAGATATATTATACAGGAGTGACATCATCGCTCTCCAGATATCAGATATATTATACAGGAGTGACATCACTGCTCTAAAAATAGATCCTGCATTCTAGAAATGTAACATTGTTTCCTCCACATTATACAATCACATTGTTTCCTTCTTGTATCTTCTCCATCTGTTCTCATCACTCATGTAATAGAAATGATTGGACAGTCGCCGGGCCGCCATGGCGGTGGTCGCGGTGCACGCACTCACATTTCTCCGCCATCTGTGTCGGGTTATAAGGAGAGGTGACACGGCTGTGCGGGGACACTCTCCAGACTGTCCCACCAATTTGCCAACAAGCATTTTTAATAGAGTCACTGTGTGGCTGGCCGCGGCCTTTGAAGTCGCAGCGCTCCTTGTAAATCGCTCGCTGGGATCCCACTTCCTCTTCTTGTAGGATGTTAACAAGAGTGGGGGAGGGGGGGGGACCCCGGCAGACCTTCCAGGACGACACAGCTGGGTGTCCCCTAATGAAAAGCAGGACGACCCACAATCCCGTGTTTATAGAGCCGACAGGAAGAGCCCGCTGCTGCTGCACTTTGGTGACGATGGGGGTGCGTTGTCCTAATTAGGGGGGCGAGCAGCGGGCAATTTATTTAAAGGGGGACACCGGCCACCAAAAAGGAAAATCTTTCCTATTCGTCGTGCCTCCTACGGTCCTCTATTCGCTAGGACATGTGCACGGCCGATAAATTAGTTCTTTTGTCCTTTTGTTATTTTCTGAATTTTTAGCAAAATTTGAAAATTCAGAAATTCAAAATTAGAAAATTCGGAATTCGTAAATACAAAAATTCGTAAATTCGAAAATCCGCATTTCCTAATTTTCGGATTTTCGAATTACGAGTCTCCAAATTTTTGAAAATTTCCGAATACTTGGAATTCGAAAATCCGAAAATCCGAAATGTCGACAATTCGAAATAAAAAAAGAAAATTCGAAAATTCTAAAATAATAACTAACTAATAATAACTAACTATTAAATTATAGGCATTGGAATTTCCTTTCATTTTAGGCTGTTAGTGAACGGAACGAATACGAATTTATCCGAAGTTACGAATTTATCCGAAATAACGAATGCCGTATCTAAATGAATGGAAACGAAACAAATTAATAATAAATAAAAAATAATAATAAAAAAAGTTTTTATTATTATTATTGTTATTTATTATTATTAGATCGTTACGTTCCATTCGTTTAGATGCGGCATTCGTTATTTCGGATAATTCGTAACTTCGGATAAATTCGTATTCGTTACGTTCACTAACAGTCTAAAATGAAAGGAAATTCCAATGCCTATATTTAATAGTTAGTTATTATTAGTTAGTTATTATTTCAGATTTTGAAATTTTCAGGTTTTCAAATTTTCAGATTTTCATTCTTATTTCCTAAATTTTCGAATTTCTGAAAATATTGAATTTCCGACATTTTGAATTTCCGACGTTTCCAAATTTTAGAATTTTCTAATTTTCAAAAATTTGAAAATCCGGAAATTCAAAAATTCAGATATTTCCGAATGAACAAAGTTGTCGAAACTACCGTATATACTCGAGTATAAGCCGAGTTTTTCAGCACATTTTTTTTTTGTTTTTTTCGGCTTATACTCGAGTCAAGCACTTTTCTGCAGCAGAGAATGACAATTTCCAAACCAACTATGGGGCCCCGTATCTTGGAGCCACTTGGTGCTAGGAACCCCAAATTTGGTGTGCAAACCCAGTGGCACTAGCACTACAACATATCCATATATTGGTTCCTAGAACCAAGTGGCCCCGAGATACTGGGCCCCAAGATCGGTTCGGAAAATGTCATTCTATGCTGCAGAAATGTGCTTGACATTTTCCGAACAGACTTTGGGGCCCCGTATCTCAGGGCCACTTGATTCTAGGAACCCCAGGTATATGGATATATTGTAGTGCTAGTTCCACTGGGTTTGCACACCAAATTTGAGGTTCCTAGCACCAAGTGGCCCCAAGATACGGGGCCCCAAATTCAGTCAACTATGTCCATCTTCAGCAATGTCATTTCGGGACCCTTTGGGTTCAGAGACCCCAAATTTTGGCTGCAGCTAGGGGGGCATCTAGGAACCCTTAACTACCGAGTTTGAAGTTCAGGGGACCTATGGCTGCAAATGGGCACAGTGAGGCTGCAAATGGGCACAGTGAGGCTGCAAATGGGCATTGTTGACCCTCTTTTCCACTTACAGTAGCTGTGCATTTCTCACCCTAGGCTTATACTCGAGTCAATACGTTTTCCCAGTTTTTTGTGGTAAAATTAGGTGACTCGGCTTATATTCGGGTCGGCTTATACTCGAGTATATACGGTAGTTAAAAATAGAATTCAAAATTAAACAAATTGCACACATCTACTATACAGCAGCAGTTCACGTTATCAATAAAGTGTCCTGATGAAGGTCATGCATTTAAAATCCCGAAATGCGTCGGTAAAGTTAACACGATGAAAAAAAAAAAAAAAAAAAGGCACCTTTGCATAAGATTTTTTTTTCCCCTGAGTAAAGCTTTGCCCTTCTGCACTGGAGTATAGAGCTCACCTTTTTGCTGTATGATATTTCCTTTCTGCTCTACAGTGGCCATCATGTCTTGTGGCTTATATCTTGTGAATCGTTGTGTTTTTTGTTCTGCATACATTCCTCTTCTATTCTCTCTCAGTGCTCCCCTGGCTCTACAGCTGCTTTACATGAGAGACTCTCTTTTCTGAGTCTGCAATTGTTTCTCAGTGTCACAGCCCTGCCCACCCCCCCCACCCCCCCCGAGCTTTACTCGCTGACTGAATTCCTCCTTCAGTTAATTAAAAAATTAAAGCATAAATAAAGTCAAAAAACTAAAATTATATTTATACACCAAGTTTCAATTCTCAGTTGTTTCGTCCTGTTTCTTTAAGATTCTGTGTGCATTATTTTTCCATAAATACCTTACAGTCATTTCCAGAGAGCCCCATTAATTTCCCATTATGCCTGAGTCTACAATTCTCAATATCTCCATTTGTAGCCACCTATTCACAAGAATTGAGAGCAGAGAGTGTAACTGATGATGAATGGAGAGCCTGAGTGAAAGAACACATCCCGATCATCCCTTTAGACAAGCATATTCCTCACTTCTGGTCACTGAATGGTGAAAACTTTAGCTGTGCTGATCAGTTGCTTGATTAATGTTCCAAAACAGGTCTGTTAGAATGTAATCAAGCAACTAGTTGGCAGACTGACTAAAGTCTACACCATCCAGGAACTTGTACTTCTATAGGGTGCCAAGGGATGTGTTCTTACATCAATTTCCTGCTGACTGCAAAAGTGAATCTCCCCACACTGTACACTGCTCTGACCATTGTGAGAGACTTCCACCATACCTGATTTCAGTTCCCGGGTCTGTACACCTGCTGTACCCATTATGAGGGGTTCCCACAATCCCTGTGCTGAGTTCCTGGGTCTGTACACCTGCTGTGCCCATTATGAGGAGTTCCCACCATCCCTGTGCTGAGTTCCCAGGTCTGTACACCCGCTGTGCCCATTATGAGGGGTTCCCACCATCCCTGTGCTGAGTTCCCGGGTCTGTACACCTGCTGTGCCCATTATGAGGAGTTCCCACCATCCCTGTGCTGAGTTCCCAGGTCTGTACACCCGCTGTGCCCATTATGAGGGGTTCCCACCATCCCTGTGCTGAGTTCCTGGGTCTGTACACCTGCTGTGCCCATTATGAGGAGTTCCCACCATCCCTGTGCTGAGTTCCCAGGTCTGTACACCCGCTGTGCCCATTATGAGGGGTTCCCACCATCCCTGTGCTGAGTTCCTGGGTCTGTACACCTGCTGTGCCCATTATGAGGAGTTCCCACCATCCCTGTGCTGAGTTCCCAGGTCTGTACACCTGCTGTGCCCATTATGAGGGGTTCCCACCATCCCTGTGCTGAGTTCCCAGGTCTGTACACCTGCTGTGCCCATTATGAGGGGTTCCCACCATCCCTGTGCTGAGTTCCCGGGTCTGTACACCCGCTGTGACCATTATGAGGGGTTCCCACCATCCCTGTGCTGAGTTCCCAGGTCTGTACACCCGCTGTGCCCATTATGAGGGGTTCTCACCATCCCTGTGCTGAGTCCCAGGTCTGTACACCCGCTGTGCCCATTATGAGGGGTTCCCACCATCCCTGTGCTGAGTTCTCAGGTCTGTACACCCGCTGTGCTCATTATGAGGGGTTCCCCCCATCCCTGTGCTGAGTTCTCGGGTCTGTACACCTGCTGTGCCCATTATGAGGGGTTCCCACCATCCCTGTGCTGAGTTCTCGGGTCTGTACACCTGCTGTGCCCATTATGAGGAGTTCCCACCATCCCTGTGCTGAGTTCTCTAGGATTTCTGTAGTGCTGAACCTGGATAAGGTTGTTCTCTGTTGTGTTCTCCATTCCTCATAAATGACCGGTTCTCTTTATTCAGGAATAGAGAAATGCTCTGTAATGAATAATAGAAGACGGGGCCCCAGAACACCTGCCTGCCCAGCCGGGCCAACAAATCCCAGGAAACGGCAGAGTTTTAGGAGATATCTGCAGCACCATGACATTAATTATCTACCACTGAACTCCAAAATACCGTTTGGCCTGAAGACATCAGCAATTATTTTATTAGGAGGGGAGTGCGGGGACCCACATCGTCCTCTGGCATCCAATCAATGGGATGAATCCTAATGGAAGAATTCTGTTACTTCAATATATCCCAAATAGTGATAAAATGTTCTACCATCTGTGTATGATGGGGGCGGACATGGATAGGAACCGGACGGGGCCAAGGATGCTGGAGAATTAAACCCCCGGGCAGTCACTTCTAAATCTTGTGACCTCTTTTGTGGAGTTCCCGGGTCTGTACACCTACTGTGCCCATTATGAGGAGTTCCCACCATCCCTGTGCTGAGTTCTCAGGTCTGTACACCTGCTGTGCCCATTATGAGGGGTTCCCACCACCCCTGTGCTGAGTTCCCAGGTCTGTACACCCGCTGTGCCCATTATGATGGGTTCCCACCATCCCTTTGCTGATTTTCTGGGTCTGTACACCTGCTGAGCCCGATATGAGGACTTTCCACCATCCCTGCGCTGAGTTCCCAGATCTGTACACCTGTTGTGCCCCATTATGAGGGGTTCCCACCATCCCTGTGCTGAGTTCCTGGGTCTGTACACCTGCTGTGCCCGTTATGAGGGGCTCCCACCATCCTTGCTGGATTTGTATTAATTTTATATTACAGAGAATAGAGGTGCTAAAGCACAGAAAGGTAGGTAGGGACCGCCAAAATTCCCATGTGTGCAGGAGCAGAGCCTGGAATTATGGCAAAGAAGGGAAGGGTGATGGGGGGGAGGGGAAGGGGGGGATCAGTGTTCACAATGACTTGCTTCAGGGAAAGAAGCAATTCAGCAGAACAGAACATGATGTCTTTACAAGTAAGAGATATACAGGAACAACAATGTATAAGATACAAATCTCAAACATCAGTCCATCCCTCTGTGCATAGACATGGGGAGGGTGTGCAGTGCCACCCTATATGTGCCCGCCATTTACTAATAAGGGTTTATTCCCATTCCCCTAGCAGCATAGTCTAGCAAACAGGGACAGAGCTCAGACCAGGGAAGAGCAGGGTGACTAATCCGCTATGGAGCAGAGGCGGCAGGCAGTGCCCGGGGGTGGCACACAGAGGAATGGGAGGCAGGTTGAGCAGGAAGGCAGCACAGAGGGCACAGGGCTCTCTGCATAGTCTCTGTATTAATATCCCCCCCATCACATCACTCCTCCCCCCTCCTGCCAGGCTGTGCCCACATGCCACACTTACTAACCATCATCCAGAGGGCACATTGCTGGCATCCATATCCATCTCTGTGCCGCCTGTCTCTATCCCCATACTTCTCCCCGAACAACACTCCAAATCACTGACTTCCACAATCTATACAATTCCCATTCATAGTTGGGGCTGGCAGCGCACTGCAACGCATTACCGAAATCTATCTATCTATCTATCTATCATCCCAGTCTTAGTCCGTAGGGACAATCTTTTGCTGGCTGGAAGTCCGCCAGCAAAAGACAGATGGAGCGCATTTTCCGTCAAAAAACTCTCATCGGTCCGAAATTCTGATCGTGTGTAGGCGGCATTCGGCAGTGGTGGTGCCACAGCACTGCAACCCCTCAGAGATACTCTTGTTGAGCGCAGGAACGAGCCCTGCTGTTAAATATTTGATCAAAAATTGTAATTACACGCCTTTGTTAAACAGGGGCAGAAAAATTGGGCCTTAGCCACTGGTGGTGGTGACTAGAACCAAAAATGTTCTTAGAAGCTATCAACGTGAACATTGAGGAGGAATAGGATAGTCACTTAGCATAACAGGATAGTCACTCAGCATCAGCATAGGCAGTCTTGAAGGGATCTCACATTCAAAAAAAAAAATTGGTTACATCAGCACCAGGTGCTTGGTAGCTGGTGATCCAAGACTGATTCAATTTTATGAAGGTGAGCCGATCACCTGAGTCGGTGGACAGACGCACCCTGTGATCGGTTACAAAGCCTCCAGCAGCACTGAATATGCGTTCCGAAAGAACGCTGGATGCAGGACAGGCCAGTAGCTCAATTGCATACTGTGCAAGCTCTGGCCAGTGATCCATCCTCAAGACCCAGTAACCCAGTGGATTTTTGGTTGGAAAGGTCTTCAAGTCTGATCTTACCCCTAGGTATTCCTGCACTATGTACAACAGACGCTGGTGATGGTTGCTGGAACCAATCATACCTTGGGGCTGCAGACTAAAAAATTGTCTGAACGCATCGGTCAGATGGCCACCTTCTCCACCGCTCCTTCTATGACTGACCGAAGCCTCAGCAACACGTTGTCCATGAGTATCAGGAAATTGTAACCTCCCAGGCTCTGGAAACGCATTGCACAAACCTTTCTGCAAAGCCTTACGAAGATGTTTCATCCTCTGCTCCCTCTGCAATGGCTGGATAAGTTCCGCCACCTTACCCCTGTAACGTGGATCAAGAAGGGTTGCCAGCGAGTACTGATTTGCTCTCCTTGATACCATGAATCCGAGGGTCCTTTCGCAGGCTTTGCAGGATCAGGGAGGCCATGCAGCGTAGGTTTGCTGAGGCATTCGGTCCGGAGTCCTCTGGGTCACTAAGGACGACCTGACCTGCAGCCACCTCTTCCCAGCCACGTACAAGTCCATGGGTTTCTGAGGACTGAAAACGATCCCTTGAAGACTGCTGCTGATACTGAGTGCCAGGCTCCACCTCCATGCTGACACAATCCTCCTCCTCCTCCTCCTCTTCCTGTGTGATAGGCGGGTCTACACGAATACTGTCTGGATAAAGGGGGCCTTGAGAGGTAAGGAAGTCCTCCTCTTCCTCCCTCTGTTCTGCCTCAAGTGCCCTGTCCATTATTCCATGCAGCGTGTGCTCCAACAGGAAGACAAGAGGGACAGAGTCACTGATGCATGCACTGTCACTGCTCACCATCCTCGTGGCCTCCTCAAATGGTGACAGGGCAGTGCATGCATCCTTGATCATGAGCCACTGGCCTGGCGAAAAAAAGCCAAGCTCCCCTGACCCTGTCCTGGTGCCATACTCGCATAGGTAGTCATTGATGGTCCTCTGCTGCGTGTGCAGCCGCTGCAGCATTGCCAACGTTGAGTTCCACTTGGTGAGCATGTCACAGATGAGGCGGTTCTTGGGCGGGTTGCATTCCTTTTGGAGGTCAGCCATCCGAGCACTGGCATTATATGACTGGCGGAAATGCCCACAGACTTTCTTGGCCTGGGTACCTGCACAGAATCTCTGCCCCAGTGTGGCTCCTGTCCTCTAAGCAGACCAACTCAAGCACCACATGGCATCTTTTTGCCTGAGTGCTTGTGTAGCTCCTAGAATGCCTATGGAGCACCGCTGGTTCCAAGGACAAATCTGCACAGGAAGAGGCCATAGAGGAAGAAGAAGTGGAGGGGGTGGAAGAGAGAGGTGTGGATCACCACTACCAGCATTTTGGAGGCGTGGTGTCGGAACAAGCTCCAACAATACTGCACCCTGTCCTGCATCCTTCCCAGCTGCCAGCAGGGTTACCCAGTACGCAAGAAAGAAAGGTAACGTCCCTGTCCATGCCTGCTGGACCATGAGTCAGCGGTAATATGCACCTTACCGCTGACCGCCCTGTCCAACGAGGCCAAGACATTGCCTTCCACATGTCGGTAGAGAGCCGGAATGGCCTTCCGAGAAAAAAATTGGCATTTGGGAACCTCCCACTGAGGTACCGCACATTCCACAAATTCTCAAAAGGGGGCAGAGTCTATCAGCTGAAAAGGCAGCAGTTGGAGTGCTAGCAATTTTGCCAAACTAGCATTCAGCCACTGAGCATGTGGATGGCTGGGATTTCTTTCGCCGGTTTACCAACTGGGGTGGGGAAATTTGCCTGCTACAATCGGATGTTGGTGTACCGCTAGCAGATTGCCCAGGAGTGCTTGGGACACCTAATTCTACACCTTCATTCCTCTCAGTGCAGGTCTCAGAGTACTGAAGTTATAGTGGGGTTGGAGATCCCAGCTAATGAGGAGCAAGGAGAGGTCCGCCTTGTTCTTTGGTGTGGGTCTTTTAAATACTGTTGCCAATGGACTGCATGGGAGCTCTACATATGCCTGGTCAAGCATGTGGTGCCCAAGCGGCTGCTGTTTTGGCCACGCTTGATACGCTTCAGACATATGCTGCAAATAGCAACGGTGCGATCTGCTGCATACGTCTCAAAAAAGGGCCACACCAAAGAACTTTTGGAAAAACGCATGGGGTCAGCAGCGCCCTGCACATGAGGAGCTCTGCGGTGTGATGCAGTCGGTTGCCTGCCCTTAAGCTGGAGGGCATCCTGCCTCATTGGAGATGTGCCTCCTCCTCCTCTCTTCTATCTGGCACCCACGTAGAGTCAATGACCTCATAATCCCCTCCCTCCTCGCCACTGGAGCAAACCTGGCAGTATGCTGCAGCTGGGGGAACATAACTGCCAGTTTCTTGTCCTTCTTGGGCACTCCTCTCTCTGGGCTCACGTTACTGCCTTTATCCTCAACCTGGGTACCATCATCAGAGCCTTCAAAACGCTGCGCATCCTCCTGCAGCATGTACCCTACGCTGTGGTTGAACAGTTCGGTGGACACCTCAGGGCATGATGGTGGGGCTAGGGAAGGAGTGACTGATGACATTGAGCCGAGGGAAGAGGCCGCTTTGGCAGCTGCATTGGCAGACAAAGTACCCTGAGCCTGGGTGACAGAGGATGAGGAGGATGAGAACGGCTTGGTCATCCACTCTACCAACTCTTCTGCATGTTGTGGCTCAACACAACCAGCTGCCAAAAAAAAGGACAAGCGTGCCCCATGGCCACGTGCTGAGGATGCACCGTGTCCACGATCAGCACTGCTGGCTGTAGACACAGAGCCTTCTTGCCATCCTTTAGTGGCCTGTGAGCGTCTGCCTCTCCTTGGTGGCCTTCCAGACATACTGTACAATTAGATTAGCAAAACAACGCCCGAAGTTTACTAAAAACAGTACACCAGGAATGGCCTATATATATATATATATATATATATTAAATGCACTGCAGCTAGCTGAATCAACTGCCTGCCTGAAGTATATTAGAAACAGTACACCAGGAACGGTCTGCAGTGAGATCTAGATAAACTGTACACAGTGGATATATAGATATATATATATATATATATATATATATATATATATATATATATATATATATATATATATTAGACTGATTGTATATATATATGAAATACACTACAGCTAACTGAATCAACTGCCTGCCTAAAGTATATTAGAAACAGTACAACAGGAACGGTCTGCAGTGAGATCTAGCTAAACTGTATACAGTATATATATATATATATATATATATATATATATACAAAACTGGGATGCATATATATACTAAATATACACTGCAGCTAACTGAATCACCTGCCTGCTCAAACTAAATGAAATGACACTCTCTCTGCCTCTCTCTGTCTCTCTCTTAACAAAGCCACCAACACACTAGACACGGCCGACGTGCAGGCGGCCTTATATAGTGTGGGGCGTGGATTTAACCCCCTGAGCCATAATTGGCCAAAGGCACCCTGCCTTTGGCCAATTATGGCTCTCTTCGCTGACGGCGCTGTGATTGGCCAAGGCATGCGGGTCATGGTGCATGCTTGGCCAATCATCAGTCAGCAATGCACTGCGATGACACAGTGCATTATAGGCCGCGACGCGCCGCTCGAATTTGGCGCTAACGGCCCATAATGTTCGATCTTCGTCGAACGATCGAACAGCCGATGTTCGAGTCAAACTCTTGTTCGACTCGAACAGACAGCCCATCCCTAATGGGAAGAACTAAAGATCAGAGTTCATAGAAGAGGCCCCACGGAACCTTCAAGATTTGAAGACTGTTTGTGTGGAAGAATGGGCCAAAATCACACCTGAGCAACGCATGTGACTAGTTTCTCCATACAGGAGCCTGCGTCTTGAAGCCGTCATTACCAACAAAGGATTTTCTACCAAGTAATAAATACATTTCAGTTAGGGTGTTCAATACTTTTTCCCTGTGTCCTTCCATTTTATTACACAGAACTTCATTTCTGAACGGATTTGTTTTGGTGTCTTTGTATGTATGGATTGCATGGGTTGTTACCGACATGTGGGGAACACTTCAGGTCAATAAAAATAGATTTACCTGGAAAAATGGTGATGTATATATAGATATACTGTATAAAAAAACAAAAGCTTTCCTCTACAAATGTTCGTGACCATTTCTAGTGCCGGAAAAATCTTACATCTGGTAGGGGAGAAGATTCTTCCTTCTGCTGATGAGATGAGAGCTCTCCTACTGTGACCGTGTCTGTATATACAGTATATGTGTGTGGTACCCATCAATAATCTGAGAGAGGAGAGTAATCATTACACACCACAAGAACATTCTATACACCCAGATCTTCTACTGCAAACCTTCTCATGGTGGAAATATTTCTAGGGAGGGAGGAACCACAAACACCACCCCACATTTTACATAAGAAAACTATTATCTATCTATCTATCTATCTATCTATCTATCTATCTATCTATCTATCTATCTATCTATCTATCTATCTATCTATCTATCTATCTATCTTAATGTTTGGGGTTAATTAGCTTTAGTGTAGAGCCTACCAGTGAGCAAAGTCCACGCCAGTTATGCTGTGGCCCATGTAGGGGCTTCAACTTCACACAACGTTACCAAAAAATACCAAGCCACCTGACTCTCTGGTCAGCACCGCTGCTCAGGCTTTGTGCCTCTGTCCTCTTGACCATGTAACAGTGTCCCTGTACTTCTGTACACCCTCCTCTTCCACTCCTCCATGATGACATCACAGAGCTGGTGGATGTTAGAGACCTTGCGCTCCTCCACCTTCCGTTTGAGGATGTCCCACAGATGATCAATAGGGTTTAGGTCTGGAGACATGCTTGTTCAGTCCATCACCTTTACCCTCAGCTTCTTTAGAAAGGCAGTGGTGGTCTTGGAGGTGTGTTTGGGGTCGTTATCATGTTGGAATACTGCTCTGTGGCCCAGTCTCTGAAGGGAGGGGATCATGCTCTGCTTCAGTATGTCACAGTACATGTTGGCATTCATGGTTCCCTCAATGAACTGTAGCCCCCCAGTGCTGGCAGCACTCATGCAGCCCCAGACCATGACACTCCCACCACCATGCTTGACTGTAGACAAGACACACTTGTCTTTGTACTGGTTGTCTCCACACACGCTTGACACCATCTGAACCAAATAAGTTTATCTTGGTCTCATCAGACCACAGGACATGGTTCCAGTAATCCATGTCCTTAGTCTGCTTGTCTTCAGCAAACTGTTTGCGGCTTTCTTGTGCATCATCTTTAGAAGAGGCTTCCTTCTGGGACGACAGTCATGCAGACCAATTTGATGCAGTGTGCGGCGTATGGTCTGAGCACTGACAGGCTGACCCTCCACCCCTTCAACCTCTGCAGCAATGCTGGCAGCACTCATACGTCTATTTCCCAAAGACAACCTCTGGATATGACGCTGAGCACGTGAACTCAACTTCTTTGGTGGACCATGGCGAGGCCTGTTCTGAGTGGAACCTGTCCTGTTATACCGCTGTATGGTCTTGTCCACCGTGCTGCAGCTCAGTTTCAGGGTCTTGGCAATCTTCTTATAGCCTAGGCCATCTTTATGTAGAGCAACCATTCTTTTTTTTCAGATCCTCAGAGAGTTCTTTGCCATGAGGTGCCATGTTGAACTTCCAGTGACCAGTATGAGAGAGTGAGAGCGATAACACCAAATTTAACACACCTGCTCCCCATTCACACCTGAGATCTTGTAACACTAACGAGTCACATGACACCGGGGGAGGGAAAATGGCCAATTGGGCCCAATTTGGACATTTTCACTTAGGGGTGTACTCACTTTTGTTGCCAGCGGTTTAGACATTAATGGCTGTGTGTTGAGTTATTTTGAGGGGACAGCAAATTGACACTGTTATACAAGCTGTACACTCACTACTTTACATTGTAGACAAGTGACATTTCTTCAGTGTTGTCACATGAAAAGATAGAAGAAAAGATTTACAGAAATGTGAGGGGTATACTCACTTTTGTGAGATCGATCGATCTATCTATCTATCTATCTATCTATCTATCTATCTATCTATCTATCTATCTATCTCTCTCTCTCTCTCTCACTCTCTCTCTCTCTCTCTCTCTCTCTATCTATCTATCTATCTATCTATCTATCTCTCTCTCTCTCTCTCTCTCTCTCTCTCTCTCTATCTATCTATCTATCTATCTCATGGTCTTATCGCCCGGCTGGGAGTTTGTCCCCCCCCTCATGCCCTCCATGTCATCACACCCGGAGCTGATGGGAGTTGTCTCTTTGTGTTTTTCATTCCCATCCACAGAGTTGAAGCCTTAAAACAACTTGAAGGCCCTGAGAGGGCGGGGGGGGGGGGGCGTCAGGCCTGGGCTGTGGATTGATCGGTTGTGATATTTGCGGTGTAGGTTCGGGGGAAGATGAGGAACATGTCAGCGCTCAGCTCCACAAACATCGCCAACTGTCCCCATGGCTGGCCCAGGTGCCGCCATTCCTCCCCCCTCCCCCCTTCAACCCGACACTCCACAAAGTCAATTCACCTTACTAGAAAAAAACAAAATGTTATCTAGAAGTTTTGGGGGCCCCAATACCAGGCTCCCCAATAATGTCTCCTATTATAATAACGGATGTTAATTCTGCTCCAGGCAACACTGAAGCTATGCTAAGAAAAAAAGGAACCTGCTTTATCTTTAATCTGTGTCATAAACCCCATGCAGTTAGATTCGGCAGGACTGCAGCCTCTGGTCATATGACTCTGCGATGTGAAATCTCCTCCTTCCCTGTGAGGCCGAGGAGCTCCCAGATACAGAGGGCAGAGCTGTAACCTGGGAACACCTGGGACTTCATAGACGGCAGAATCAATAGAAATGATATCAGATTTGATTCTACCCGTGTTCCTGATGGATCATATTGATCATGCATTAGTCATGATTGATCATTGATCATATTTATAACACAGACAGTATTACATCTGCCACCACCAATTACACGCCTGACGTTTCCAATCAAATTGTTTTTTTTTTTATCAATGATTCCTAATTCCTAATGTTCGATTATTTATCAATGATTCCCCTTATAAAATAATATTTGATTATTGATCAATGACTCCTGTTATAAAATAATGTTCAATTATTTATCAATGATTCCCATAATAAAATTAGTAATGTTTGATTATTTATCAATGATTCCCGTTATAAAATAATATTTGATTATTTATCAATGATTCCCATAGTAAAATAATGTTTTATTTTTTTATCAATGATTCCCATTATAAAATAATGTTTGATTATTTTTCAGTAATTCCCCTAATAAAATAAGGTTGATTATTTATTAATAATTTCCATAATTAAATAATGTTCGATTATATATCAATAATTACCATAATAAAATAATGGTTGATTATTGATAAATTATTCCCATAATATAATAATGTTTGAATATGATGTATCAATGATTCCTGTTATAATGTTTGATTATTGATCAATGATTCTCATAATAAAATAATGGTTGATTATTTATCAATAATTTCCATAATTAAAAAATGTTTGATTATTTATCAATAATTCCATAATAAAATAATGGTTGAATATTTATCAATGATTCCCATTATAATGTTTGATTATTTATCAATAATTCCCATTATAAAATAAATGTTGATTATTTTTCAGTGATTCCCATAATAAAATAATGGTTGATTATTGATCAATTATTCCCATAATAAAATAATGTTTGAATATTTATCAATGATTCCTGTTATAATGTTTGATTATTGATCAATGATTCCCATAATAAAATAATGGCTGATTATTTATCAATAATTTCCATAATAAAAAAAATGGTTGATTTTTTATCAATGATTCCCATTATAAAATAATGGTTGATTGTTTTTCAGTGATTCCCATTAAAAAAAAATAAAAGTTGATTATTGATCAGTGAGTCCCATAAAAAAATAATGTTTGATTATTTATCAAGGATTCTCGTTATAAAATAATGTTTGAATATTTATCAATGATACCCATAATAAAATAATGTTTGAATATTTGTCAATGATACCCATAATAAAATAATGTTTGAATATTTGTCAATTATTTGCGTTAAAATATTTGATTATTGATCAATGATTCCCATAATAAAATAATGGTTGATTATTTATCAATTATTTCTGTTATTATATAATGTTTGATTATTGATTAATGATTATCATAATAAAATAATGGTTGATTATTTATCAGGGATTCCCGTTATGAAATAATGTTTAATTATTGATCAATGATTACCATAATAAAAAAATTGGTTGATTATTTATCAATGATTCCCGTTATGAAATAATGTTTGATCATTAATCAATGATTACCATAATAAAATAATATTTGATTCATTTTTCAATAATTCCCATAATAAAATTATGTTTGATTATTTATCAATGACTCCCGTGATAAAATAATGTTTCCCTTTAAAGAATTAAATGGAACCATTGATGACTTTCTGATACAATGTTGCAATATTGTAACAAGCTGATACAGGTACCAGGAAATGATTCCAGGATCTTGGAATGTGTGAAGGCCAGGGGTGGTAGTTCTGCAGCACCTACTGTACAAAGCCTCCAAGAAACGAGGTTTGCTGGCACGATCAATTATTTTTTTTGTGCCTCGCACGCTTGTGTTGCGTTTCACGCTTTAAAAATCCCTCTGAAAACATTTGAGCAGGATTCCCATTCAGAGTCGGTGACCGTAGCCCGCCCCCAAAATCTGCTGTTTACAGGGCGGGCAACAGTGCATGGCGTTGCGGTAATAAGCGGGCACGGCGCACTCCCCTCCCCCGCCCCCAACCACCACATAGACAAAAATAGCCGATCTATAGTTGGAGAAAAACCCCCTTTAATTTTTCACTGTCATGGTTTTTCTATTCAGAGCCGCACGGCCAGGAATTCCGTCGTCACCTGCTGAATTTTTCGCCTTGTGTGACGGGCGAGGACGCGGACAGATGCCTGCCCTGTTGTTTTCATTGAGCGGAGAGAGGCGCGCCTTTTCACTGGAAAACGGCGAAACCAAATAAGCAGATTGTGAAGGAGAGGAAGAATTCGAATCTGGTGGAGCGTTTCACATTTCTCCACTGACCTGAGCGCAGGTGTGAGAAGTGGGTCGAGCGTCACTCATTATCGCAGAAAGTTCCCAGTTTACGCCATAAACTTTCTTGGCGAACCGGAATTTTTTTTTTTTTTTTTTAAGTTTAAAGATTATACGTTGCACACAGAGGCATAACTAGAACCTTCGGGGCCCCCGATGCGAGAAACAACGAAGGGTCCCCTGACTGCCAGGGCCCTTTTCATCAGTTCTGGGGCCCTTTCCTCTTGTCCTGGGGGGTCCTTCCTTCCAAAACCAGGGTCCTTCCTTCTGGGCCCACTGCCCTTTACTCCCATTGCAGGGTTTTTTAGAAGTCCTGGTTCACACTGCTGCAACTTTGGGGTCGAAGCAGTGTGAACCAAGCCTCGTGGACCCTTTTACATGTTCTGCAATGGGCCCCCTTCCTGCCATCTTGGTGCCCCCCCAATGGTGACAAAATGGCAGGGGACAGGTCGCAAGTGTGACCTTTGTGACCCTGGTAGTTTTGTCACTGGTTCCACAAACACAAGGTACAGTATACACCATATACAATGACAGGACAGAGGTAAAGGTCAAAAAGTACCAATAAATATAGGAAAGTTTGGGGTGGGGGTACCCTTGGGGGAAGGGAGAGATAAGGGGGAATGCTCTACCCTTTAGTCCAGCCTTTCTCAACCCTCTTAACATGGAGAAACCCTTGAAATAAAATTCCTGGCTCAGGGAATCCCTGATGATTATGGAAAATTGTATCAAATACTTACTGTAATTTTCCTTTCCCGACGCCAATACATGGCAGCATACATACCACCAGAAGGGGCTCCCCACCTTGTTGGTGCGTTTAGCAGCCTAAGATGTGGGACTGCGTGCTGGGAGAGGCTGAACCCAGACGGACTCCGACATAGTCCGCAGGTAAGAGCTTAACCTGAGTGTAACGGTCTGTAGGTGTTGATCTTTGAGGACAAAAAGGAGAATGGGGGAGGTAGCTCTCAGTCAGACTTTTATAGAGCTAATCAGGTCCTGTGGGTGGATATAGGGGCGGAGCTATATCATATGTATGCTGCCATGTTGGCATCAGGAAAATGACTTTATCCACAACCCACTGTATGTTAGTATGATGGTCATTGGGAGGAATGTTCCTTACATTGGTGGTCATTGGCAAGAATTCCCCCTTACAGATAGCTAAGAAGATCAGTGGTGTCAGTGGGAATTTTTCTGAGAGGCATAAGTTGCTAATTGCTCAAGGAACTCAGAGCAACCTCTGGAGGAACCTTCTGTATCCATGGAACCCTGGTTGAGAAAGGCTGCTCTGGTCTCTTCAAGTAGGTTCTTCAAGTCCATGTTAGGTCAGGTAATATTTATGTAGTAATTCTGCCCCAGCTGACTATCCTAGTCTTGAGTTACCCAAGATGACCTACCAACTGGAGTGTTATAGATGCCTAGAGGAGGGGTCCGTAAAAGTCAGATATCCAAGTGGTGATGATATTGTTGTAGGACAGCAACGGGAGGATAGGGTAGGTCCCAAGAGGGGAGTTACAAATCATGTACATCAGAAGTAGGGAATAAGGGGGTAAAGAGGAATGGGGGGATTGGAGGGGGGGTGGCCTTGGGAGGGGTAAAGAGAAAAAAAGGGGGGGGCCCAAGTTCCTGATTGGTCATAATATGAAGAAATCTCATGCGTCCTGAAAGTTTATACCTTGTAATTCACAAGATCACACTAAGGCCAATTCCAACTTTATATTTTATCTTAAAATGTAGTAGCCCTGCTCTATAAAAAAAAATAAAAATACAGCTCCCGGCATTGTTCCAGTCCTTCTAGGTATTAGGACACTCATGGACATTTAAACCCCCTTTTGCTGATGTAGGGTGTCTTGGATCTGCCCCCTGGAAGGGGATTACCATAGTGCTCTGCACCCCTTCTCTGCATCATTGAAGACCACTCAGACCCAGAGAAAAGGTGAAGAGCCAAAAGATCCTAGATGTTACATGCCCGGCCAAAAGACATCTGAAAAAATGATTGTTGATAAAGTGCATAGAAATACATGTCCCCATCTCCTGAAACTCCCCTGTCTCCACTGCTGGGGAGGGGCTTTCATTTTTTCTTGCACTGACCACTAATGTAAGGAGTGTCCCACTGGCCACCAAAGTCCTGACATTCTTCCCACTGATCACCTGTGTAAGTGACATTCTACACACTGGCCACCAATGTAAGGGACATTCTTCCCACTGATTACCAATGTAAGAGGTATTCTTCTCACTGACTACCAATGTAAAAAGCATTCTTCCCAGTGGCCCCCAGTGTAAGAGGCATTCTTTCCACTGGCTGCCAATATAAGGGGCATTCTACACACTGGCTGCCAATATAAGGGGCATTCTACACAGTAACCAATGTAAGGGACATTCTTCCCACTGATCACCAATGTAAGGAGCATTCTTCCCACTTATCACCAATGTAAGGAACATTCTTCCCACTGATCACCATTGCAAGGAACATTCTTCTCACTGATCACCAATGTAAGGAACATTCTTCCCACTGATCACCAATGTAAGGGACATTCTTCCCACTGATCACCAATGTAAGGAACGTTCTTCCCACTGATCACCAATAGAAGGGACATTCTTCCCACTGATCACCCGTGTAAGTGACATTCTACACACTGGCCACCAATGTAAGGTGCATTCTACACACTGGCCACCAATGTACGACATTCTTCCCACTGATCACCAATGTAAGTGACATTCTAAACACTGGCCACCAATGAAAGGGATATTCTTCCCACTGATTACCAATGTAAGAGGTATTCTTCTCACTGACTACCAATGTAAAAAGCATTCTTCCTAGTGGCCCCCAGTGTAAGAGGCATTCTTTCCACTGGCCACCAATGTAAGGGGCGTTCTTCCCATTGGCCAAAAATGTAAGGGACATTTTACACACTGGCCACCAATGTAAGGGGCATTCTACACACTGGCTGCCAATATAAGGGGCATTCTACACACTGGCCACAAATGTAAGGGACATTCTACACAGTAACCAATGTAAGGGACATTCTTCCCACTGATCACCAATGTAAGGAGCATTCTTCTCACTGATCACCAATGTAAGGAACATTCTTCCCACTGATCACCAATGTAAGGACCATTCTTCTCACTGATCACCAATGTAAGGAACATTCTTCCCACTGATCACCAATGTAAGGAACTTTCTTCCCACTGATCACCAATGTAAGGGACATTCTTCCCACTGACCACCAATGTAAGGGGCATTCTTTCCACTGACCCCCAAAATAGGGGGCATTCTTCCTACTGGCCACCATTGTAAGGGGCATTCTTCCCACTGACCCCCAAAATAGGGGGCATTCTTCCTACTGGCCACCAATGTAAGGGACATTCTTCCCACTGACCACCAATATAAAGGACATTTTTCCCACTGGCCACCAAAATAGGCGGTATTATTTCCACTGACCACCAATGTAAAGGTTTATCCTCACCAGGGGCTGGAAGCCAATCGAAGGAGTCATGCCACCATGTATAGCAGACCTTATAAAAGCCGTGCTCAGAGATCCTCCTGAGCTGCCTAGGGTTCCTCCAGAGGTTGCCAGGGGTTCCTTGAGCAATAAGCAATTTCTGATTCTCAGATAAGTAACCACTGACACCAGTGATCTTTTTAGCTATCTGTAGGGGGACATTCTTTCAATTGACCACCAATGTAAGGGACATACTTTCCACTGACTTCCAATACAAGGGGCATTTTTCACACTGACCTCCAATGTAATGGATATTTTTGCCATTAGCTACCAATGTAAGAGACATTTTTCCCACTGACCACCAATGTAAGGGACATTTTTGCCATTGACCCCTGTTAAATTGGTTTTAGTAAGGGTTCCCCCAGATGTAAATATTATTTAGGGTTCCCATAGAACAGTGATGGCGAACCTTGGCACCCCAGATGTTGATGTTTTGGAACTACAATTTCCACGATGCTCATGCACTCTGCAGTGTAGTTGAGCATCATGGGAAATGTAGCTCCAAAACATCTGGGGTGCCAAGGTTCGCCATCACTGATCTAGAGCAAAAAGGTTTAGAAAGGCTGCTCTAGACAATACTTATTGTTCTATGTTGCCAGCCATTTAGGCTAATAAGAGGATATGCTAAGGGTAACCAGAGGCAGCATCTCTCAATGAGATTACAGCACAGGAAGTCATCTACGCATAGAAAAAAGTCTCTGCCAAGACCAGAGCTTTATATTCAGCTTATAAAACTTTTTATATATCTAGAAGTTTTATTCTTTGTTCTTCTGTATAAACCAGACAGCAGTTTTGGAGTACACCCTTAACATAAAATGTTCTGGCAGCTAACTGTCTATCAAAGCTGTCAAGCTTTTCTTTTTTTTTAGTGAGTTTCCAAGGTCTGCGGATAGCGGTCTTCATCTCCCCATCTGGATCCCCGGTCAATTTTCTAGTGGGCATTCACTGACATCAATAGCCAACGTTCCCTCTGCCTTGTGTACCAGCGGAGGAGGTCTGTGGGGTCGCCGAGATCCCGGAGGCAGCCCCAGATAATGCTCAATGACTAATTAAATTAACATGGATCCATCCTGTGCATTAGGAACAGAGAAGAGACCATAAACTGCCACTGGCAGGAAAAAGGAAAAGAAAAAAAAGGTCCAACTTTAATAGGACATGGAAGGATCACATCAACGCAAGACTCGAGGCAATCCTAAAATGATCAATCCTGTTCTAGACGGGTGCTAAGATTGGAGAGCATGGTATGTATATAGAAAGATAATTATATATGTACATATTATATCTCCCAGCAAGCTTTAAGGCTGAACATTGCGTTGACAGGTGCATGCATTTTAAGGTTTTTTTCTTTTTTTTTTTTTTTTAATCATTGGTATCTACATCCTGAACAACGCATGCTTCAGAACGGTGACACCAGCAGATACCTGCCTTGAGTTGATTTTTTGGTGTACTAACAAATATTGAAATATTGAAAATATTGGCCACTCATGTGGTAACGCGCATGCATAGGTTGTAAATGAGCCCTTAAAGCAGCTATATTAAATGCTTTCAAATACATCTAGTATTAATACCAGTTGTCTTTATATTAGCTTCCTGTAATATCCTGCACAGCGGAATTCAGATTGCAAGAGGAAGGGGCAGTACTGGAAACAAGTTAGCCTCTGCCACACTATAGAGCACCATCAACCTAACACTGGAAACTTACTTGCAAGGGGTGAGCACACAGTTAATAGCAATGAACTCATCAGTGAAGTGTAGTCCAGCAAGGCGTATAGCCTTTCCCTGGCCCTGCATAGGAGAAAAATAACTTTAGCCGGCTGGGCTTGGAGCAGTACCTTGGGCCTATTGGCACAGGTGAAGATTCCAAGCGACTTTTCTCAATCAATGGAATCAGAAAGACATGACCAAGTTGACTAGATCTCCCAAAAAAGTCAAAGACAGTCTTATCTTGTGGACAGACCCTACCGGTCTGTCTCTCCGCAGGTCCCTTGGCCTTGGAGACTGGTTCATTGTTATGTCAGATGCCAGTCTCCAGGGCTGGGGAGGACATTGTCATGGAAAGATGGTCAGCTCTATGGTACACGGTCAGACCCTACCAATCTGTCTCTCCGCAGGTCCCTTAGCCTTGGAGACTGGTTCATTGTTACTTCAGATGCCAGTCTCCATGGCTGGGGAGCACATTGTCGTGGAAAGATGGTCAGCTCTATGGTACACTCTTTCAAACATTTTAAAACTCAGGGCACCCTTCAATGTATTACAAGTATTTGAACCTCTTCTTCGAAGTCAGAAAGTAATGCTTAGGATAGACAACGCTACTACGGTCCCAAATGTAGCCTCTCAAGGCTGGACAAGAAGTATGGTGCTCCTTCAAGAGGCCACCCTGATTTGGGCAGAGCCATGTCTGAAGGCACTCATAGCAAGTTACATCCTTGGCCCTAATAATATTCAAGCTTCGCTGATATGAAGGAATGGTAGCTGAAGAGCTCTTATCTGAACAAGATCTTCAATGAGTAGGGACACCTTACCATTAATCTAATGGGGCCAGATTCAACACCATGTGTCCAAAATATTACTTGAGATTTGTGGATTTAGAAGTGGATGTGCAAGCCCAGGTCTGGAATCATCTGTTAGTCTATGTCAACCATTCTCAACTAGGGTTCATCCAGAGGTTGCTAGGAGTTCCTTGAGCTGTAGCTGAATGACCTTCTATCTGATAGTGCCTTCATAGTTTTGGGTCCAGCTCCACTTGGCCAAGCCAGCGGCATGAAACCATGTCAAATATGAAGGAATGGTAACTGAAGAACTCTTATCTCAACAAGATCTTCAATGGGTAGGGATACCCTACTATCGATTCGACCAGATTCAACACCAAGTGTCTGAAATATTACTTGAGAGTCATGGATTTAGAAGTGGATGTTCTAGCCCAGGTCCTTGAGCTGTGGCTGATTGACTTTCTATTTGATGGTGCCTTCACAGTTTTGGATCCAACAGCACTTGTCTGAGCCAGTGGCATTAAACCATGTCAAATATGAAGGAATGGTAGCTGAAGAGCTCTTATCTCAACAAGATCTTTAATAAGTGAGGATACCCTACCATCGATCTGATGGCGACCAGATTCAACACCAAGTGGCAGAAACATTACTTGAGAGTTATGGATTTAGAAGTGGATGTGCTAGACCAGGTGTGGAATCATCTGTTAGTCTATGTCAGCCATTGTCAACTAGGGTACTGCCAGAGGTTGCTAAGAGTTCCTTGAGCTGTAGCTGATTGACCTTCTATCTGATAGTGCCTTCATAGTTTTGGGTCCAGCGCCGCTTGGCCAAGCCAGCGGCATGAAACCAATGATCTTTTTTGCTGTTTTCGTTACCATTCTGATCACCACTGTAAGGGGGGCATTCTTGCCACTATTAATCAATATAAGGTGTATTCTTCCCACTGACTTCAGATAAATCAATTTTAGCCGGGGAATCTTGAGACTTGGAAATTATTTCAAGGGTTCCCCTGGGGTATAAAGGTTGAAAAAAGCTGGTCTATGTGTTCCCACTAGTACCTCTGGTTTTGAAAACACTTTTGGAAATTCGGCAAGCAGAGGCAATTGCTCTAATTCCTGTGTAGCCCAGGCACACATGGTTCCCGCTGTTGGGGAGTGCGAAGACCCATGACCCATTGGAATTCCCAATAGAGAACATTTGTGAGGTCAGGCACTGATGTTGAAGAGAAGGCCTGGCTCGCAGTCTCCACTCTAATTCATCCCAAAGATGTTCTATCAGGTGGAGGTCAGGACTCTGTACAGGCCAGTCAAGTTCCTCCACCCCAAACTCGCTCATCCATGTCTTAATGGACCTTGCTTTGTGCACTGGTCCAAAACATTTGGTGGAGGGGCGATTATGGTGTGTGGTTGTTTTTCAGGGGTTGGGCTTGGCCCCTTAGTTCCAGGGAAGGGACATTTTGGACAATTTCATGCTTCCAACTTTGTGGGAACAGTTTAGGGATGGTCCCTTCCTGTTCCAACATGACTGCGCACCAGTGCACAAAGCAAGGTCCATAAAGACATGGTCCTGACCTCAACCCGATAAAACACCTTTGGGATGAATTAGAGCAGAGATGGCAAGCCAGGCCTTCTTGTCCAACATCAGTAAATGACTTCACAAATGCATTTCTGAAAGAATGGTCAAACATTCCCATAGACACCCTCCTAAACCTTGTGGACGGCCTTCCAAGAAGAGTTGAATCTGTTATAGCTGCAAAGGGTGGTCCAACTCAATTTTGAACCCTACAGTTTAAGACTGGGATGCCATTAAAATTCACATGCGTGTAAAGGCAGGCGTCCCAGTACTTTTGGTAACATAGTGTAAAATGAATACAACGTTTGGACAAATTTGCTAATTAAACAATTATCCATTTTTCAATGTTCTGCTCCTTTAATGTCTCACCCCCCCACGAAAAAAAACAAATTGGTCCTTTTTGTTGCGGAGGCTCCAAAAATCATTTTTGTCAAACACTCAATGTAAATAATGGCAATCTATTATATTTTAAGAGTAAATATGTCACCATCTCTTAAATATTTGCTGCGCAATTAAATGCTCAGTTCGAGTCCAAAAATCTGTGATTATTTTTTTTCTCCTTGTTTGTGTTCGAAGGAGCAGCAGATGTCGCATGCAATTATGTGGAAATGTCCCGAGGTGTAAACATGCAGTTTTTTTTTCTCCTTCTCCCTGCAGGTTCTATACATTAGGCACTTATACATGTATATGGTAAAAAAGCCACATCATTTCAAGATACAAATATCTGCTATTTGTATGTGGCCAATTTGTATTAATTTCCTAATTTTTTTTATTTATTATATTTATTTTATCTTAAAGGTGAACTCCAGGCAATCAGCTAAATACACAGATAAAATAAATTGACAAGGCCTGTTTTACCTGCCAACGGAGTTGTATTTCTGTCCATCAAGCTTTGTGATTTCCACAGCACAGCCCTGGAGTTCAGTAACACTTACAGGTCTTGTCTCTCTCGCTAGCCTGTGATTGGACAGTGAATGGAGAAGCAGCAGACTGATCAGCTCATCTCTCTGTCCTCTGCACTCTCTCTGTGAATCAGCATGCTCCTTGTTAGTATGTGAGCACCGACAGTACAACCGAGTAGCCCCTTGTGTTGATTCTGCCTCTCCTATGTGGAAAAATTGAGTTGGCTTTTAGAAGTGCTGAAAAAAAGGTCTGTTAGCACCCAAGGAGAAAAGGCGCAAAAGTACGCCTCCCCCCCCTTCACCGTCAAAGCAACCGTTTCTTCTGCTTGCCCTCAGCTCAGCCCTGGCTTTCAATGCCTTTTCTGATCTGGTTCCAAAGACTTGAAGAGTTATTCCACTCTAAAAAAATTATACTTTGGTTATAGTTGGAGCCTCATGGGTGGAATCAGCCCCTGGCTTCTTATATGCCTTTGGATGCTCCAACAGGAAGACCCCTGCTTAACTTCCAGCTTTGTTCTTGCCCACCTGGGAGTTTTGCGTATACCGTTTCTTCTTGCTGCCTGTGCACTGATGTTCTGAGGTTCTGAATGACACCTAACGCTCCTGCCACCTAGGCTAATTGCCCCACCATGGTAACAGGGGAATAGATGTTTTTTAGCACTGTTGGGTTTGCTATTACCCATACCACAACTTTGACTCAACCAACTCCAGCAAGGGTTGCTCTAAGCTCAGCCCTGGCTTTCAATGCCATTTATGATCTGGTTCCGAAGTCTTGAAGAGTTTTTCCATTGTAAAAAATGATACTTTGGTTACAGTTGGAGCCTCGTGGGTGGAGTCAGCCCCTGGCTTCTTATATGCCTTTGGATGCTCCAAGAGGAAGACCCCTCCTTAACTTCCAGCTTTGTTCTTGCCCACCTGGGAGTTTTGGATATACCATTTCTTCTTGCTGCCTTTGCACTGATGTTCTGAATGACACTTAACGCTCCTGCCACCTAGGCTAATTGCCCCATCATGGTAACAGGAGAATATATGTTTTCTTAGTACTGTTGGGTTTGCTATTACCCATACCACAACTTTTACTCAACCAGCTCCAGCAAGGGTTGCCCTAAGCTCAGCCCTGGCTTTGAATGGCATTTATGATCTGGTTCCTGAAGTCTTGAAGAGTTTTTCCATTGTAAAAAAATGATACTTTGGTTATAGTTGGAGCCTCGTGGGTGGAGTCAGCCCCTTCTTATATGTCTTGAGATGCTCCAACAGGAAGACCCCCCTGCCATAATTTCCAGCTTTGTTTTTGCCCACCTCTGAGTTTTGGGTATTCCTTCTCTTCTTGCTGCTTTTACACCAATGTTCTGAGGTGCTGAATGACACCTAATCCTCCTGCCACTTAGAGAAAGTGCCCTGTCATCTTCACACAAGAACAGATGTCCTTTAGTACTATTGGGTTTGTTACTACCCATACAACAACTTTTACTCAGCCAACTACAACAAGGGTTGTGAAGGCAACAGGCTAAGCAGGCCTGAGAACATCCTTTAGGACATGCATTGACACTTTGCCTGGGGTAGTTACAAGGTGCACCCTGGCAAGAAATATCCTCCCTTCAATCTGTTATTGGGCCATGGTCTTCTTCCCCAGTGGTCATCCCATGACTCCCACTCAAATAAGATGTCCAAACCACCTCAACCAACACCTCCCAGTTTGAAGCTGGGGGCTAACTCCACCCATAGTGAAAAGAGAACAGATGCCCTTTAGTACTGTTACCACAGCTTTTACTCAACCAACTCAAGCAAGGGCTATGAAGGTGAAAAGTTAAGCAGACTTGCAAACATACTTTGAAACAAGGACACTCACTCTTCCTGGGGTATTTCCAAGGTGTTCCCAAGGAGGAGATTTCTTTCCTCAGTGGTCATCCCTGTTGTGACCTCCCAAGGAGCACTCAAATAAAATGCCCAAACCACCTCAACCAACACCTCTCAGTTTGAAGCTAGGGGCTATCTCCACCCATGGTGACAGGAAAATAGATGTCTTTTAGTACTGTTACCACAGCTTTAACTTAACCAAATCAAACAAGGTGACAAACTAAGCAGACCTGCAAACATCCTTTAGGGCAAGGACACCTGCACTTCCTAGGGTAGTTCCAAGGTGTTCCCAAGGAGGAGATACCCTCACTTCCATTTGTTATGGGTCTAGACCACGGTCTTCTACCCCAATGGTCGTCCCTGTTGTGACCTCCCAAGGAGCACTTAAATAAGATGTCCAAACCACCTCAACCAACACCTTTCAAGCTAGGGACTAACTCCACCCATGGTGACAGGAGAACAGATGAAGGCGAAAAGCTAAGCAGACCTGCAAACATCCTTTAGGGACATCCCAAAGAGCACTTAAATAAGATGTCCAAACCACCTCAAAGAACACCTCCCAGTTTGAAGCTAAGGCTATCTCCACCCATGGTGAAAGGTAAACAGATTAGTTGTTTAATACTGTTACCACAGCTTTTACTTAACCAACTCAAACAAGGTGACAAACAAAGCAGACCTAAAAACATCCTTTAGGAAAAGGACACCTGCTCTTTCTAGGGTAGGTTAAAGGTTTTCCCAGGGAGGAGATACCCTCCCTTCTGTTTGTTAGGGGTGTAGACCATGGTCTTTCTCCCCATTGGTTGTCCCTGTTAGGGGCATCCCAAAGAGCACTCAAATAAGATGTCTACACCACCTCAACCAACACCTCCTAGTTTGAAGCTAGGGGCTATCTCCACCCACCGTGACAGGAGAACAGATGTTGTTTAGTACTGTTACCACAGCTTTTACTTAACATACTCAACCAAGGTGACAAACTAAGCAGATCTGCAAACATCTTTTAGGACAATGACACATGCTCTTCCTAGGGTAGGTCCAAGGTGTTCCCAGGGAGGTGATACCCTCCCTTCCATTGGTTATGAGTCTAGACCATGGTCTTTCTCCCCAGTGCTCATCCTTGTTGCGACCTCAACCAATGTCTCCCATTTGAAGGGTATTGCTCTGCCACAACCATACCTCTGGACAGATCAGGGCAGCCAAGAACCTCTACTTGGTAAGGTGAAAGGTTTGAATATGCCAGGCTCAAAATATAAGTGAGGAATTGATCCAAAGAGTTGAATTGCTTTGTACAAGACTTTATAGGCTGCTCTTGTACTTGACAGAACCCTTGAGAACTCTCTGTAGAAGAAAATCAGAGTGTTCCATGAACTGGGATAAGTGGTAGCGTTTAGTGTAGCATCTGAATCTTCAAAGACACATATAACTTCTGCTAAAAGCTCATTTCTAAAATACATCTTTCTCGCTGCTGAGTATTGAGGTTGTTCACACACCATGCTAAGCCCTGGCACCTGTAACAAGTAGCCAAACTCCAGTTCAGGTTCCTGGTGCTGCGTGTGTCCCCATAGGTGAGATAACCCTTACTTCCTGTGTACTCATGGGACAAAAAATGATGTCAAATAACCTGACTTGGGTCAGAGAAAGCAATAACAGTTTGGTTGAGTTCTCAACCCTTCCTACTCTATTCAAAACTCAAAGAGTTTAACTAGTGGCCTATTTTAAAGCTTTTTTTTTTTTTTTGATAGCTACATTCCTACAGTAAAGAAACCCATCAAGGTGTGGAAATGCCCAAATGCTTCCTCCACCAGTGTTGACCCCGTTTATTCATATGTGAGATTGTCTCTAATTATCCTTCTACAAACAGCCAGACCTCCACATGCATTGTCCACTAGATCTTGGCACCATCGGACCTTTAATTACTTGTGCGTGAGCCATTGATCGCGCCTCTTCTGCCTACGCTGCAGCAGCCAAGAATGAGCTGTCCCCTCTTCCCGCGGAGCCAAAAAACAGGCTCAGATTCCCCCAGTGGAATAAATCTTCCTGTGCCGGGCACCTGGGACCTTCATCTGTCCACTACTTCCCATCTGGGATCTTGGCCACCACAAGCATGAATAGCCCGTCTCCGTCCCAGCAAGGAAACAACCCAACACTTTCCAAATGCCAGACCGGAGCGTGTGATCCTGAGCAGCCACGCGGGATAACGGGCTGATGTGGAGCCCAAACAGCATGCTGAAAAATGATTAACTGTTCGCAGGCCGTTGCAGAGTATGTACTGCATGGGGCCGAAATGTTTTTAAACTTGGTAGTATGTAGTCCTGAAATTATGGACTAGGTCAGTGGTCTCCAAACTGCGGCCCTTTACTTGCCTTTATCCGGCCCTTTACTTGCCTTTATCCGGCACTTGGGGCAGCATTTCCCCCACTGATATGGGGCACTATTCCTCCTACTGACACCAACTATGAGGCATCATTCCTTCAACTGACATCAACCATGGGGCATACTTCTTCCCAATCCCACTATTTAACTGTAGGGCTTTATTCCTTCCACTGACGCCAACAATAGGGCTGAATTTCTCCCAGTGACACCAATGATGGGGCACTATTCCTCCCACTGACAACAACAATACTGCAGAATTTCTCCCAGTGACACCAATGATGGGGCACTATTCCTCCCACTGACACCAACAATACTGCAGAATTTCTCCCAGTGACACCAATGATGGGACACTATTCCTCTCACTGACACCAATTATGGGGCGGTATTCTTCCCGTTGACACCAATGATGGGGCACAATTCCTCTCACTGACACCAATGATGGGGCACTAATCCTCCCACTGACACCAATGATGGGGCACTATTCCTCCCACTGACACCAATGATGGGGCACTATTCCTCCCACTGACACCAATGATGGGGCACTATTCCTCTCACTGACACCAATGATGGGGCACTAATCCTCCCACTGACACCAATGATGGGGCACTATTCCTCCCACTGACACCAATGATGAGGCACTATTCCTCGCAGTGATATGAAAGCTGGGAAGTTATTCTTCCCATTGACACCAATGATGGGGCACTATTCCTCCCACTGACGCCAATAATAGGGAAGAATTTCTCCCAGTGACACCAATGATGGTGCACTATTCCTCCCAGTGAAACCAATGATGGGGCACTATTCCTCCCACTGACACCAATGATGGGGCACTATTCCTCCCACTGACACCAATGATGGGGCACTATTCCTCCCAGTGATACGAAGGATGGGGGCGGTATTCTTACCGTTGTCACCAATGATGGGGCAATATTCCTCTCACTGACACCAATGATGGGGCACTATTCCTTCCACTAACACCAACAATAGGGCAGAATTTCTCCGAGTGACACCAATGATGGGGCACTATTCCTCCCACTGAAGCCAATGATGGGGCACTAGTCCTCCTATTGACGCCAATGATGGGGCACTATTCCTCCCACTGACAGCAATGATGGGGCACTATTCCTCCCACTGACACCAATGATGGGGCACTATTCCTCCCACTGATACAAAGGATATAAGATGATAATAAGAATAGAAAAGAATAGAATAGATAAAAATTGACTAGAATTGAACGAATTTAGCCATCTTCCAAAATTTGATTGGAAAATAACGAATCTAACAACCTAAGCCGAATAAACGTAACGAACCCCCAAAAACTAATCATTCTAACATAATGAAGATGAAGAAACCAAATTATTAAATTAATGAATAAATTCCGAAACAAAACAAAATTTTCTGTCTTGCACATCGCTAGTAAGCACGTTCCCGATTTTCAACGCGTCCTCCAAGTGAGGTCACCAGGTCCTTCTGAGAGACCAGCCTTCTTCCCGGCTCTCTCCAGCAAGGGGCCTCCCCTGGGTCTCCTCCTTGGCCTGCCTGGTCTGGAGGAAGCTCTGCCAAGGAGGAGACCACTTCACCACGTCAGGCCCCAAATGAGGCTACTGGGCCTAACAGAAGAGGTCCATCCAGCAGAACCTCCCTAGACCTCAGCCCAAGGGATAGAGAGTGAGCGCATTGGCCTGTCCCAAATATTCATATCCTCCCCCCGGCATGCACCAGTGGCACACACCTCCTACTGGATTGGCTGAAGAAAAAAATAAATATTCACAACTTGGTTTTGTTTGTGAAATCTCATCCTTTGACCAATCACATCTACTGAGAACAATGGGCACTTTTCTTTGTCTCTACTGAGAAATCACAACTCAACTTAAACTTAGGGAAAAACCAGGTGAAAAAACGATACAATCAGTCTGAGATAACGACAGTCCAGCGTTCTGTAGGGCTGTCCTAGGGTGACAACGGTGCTCCTCTATAGACACAGTACAGTGAGTGTTGTCCCCCCTAGAACTCGCAGGTTCCCCAGGTGAAAATAAAAGGGACGGGAGTCTGAAAAAAAAAAAGAAAAACAAATGCAGCCACCACATCTAAGAATGGAAAATTTCTTCAGGTTGGACACAGGACTGAAGTTGGGACTTCAAACAAGCAAACTACGTTGATTTGGGTCATTTGGCTCAATTCACAAAGCTAACACAGCGGGATAAGGATAATTATTTCCCAAAAGTGACAGTTATTTTCACTTAACCGCTTTAATACCGGGGCACTTTTATCCCCCTTCCTGCCCAGGCCAATTTTCAGCTTTCAGCGCTGTCACACTTTGAATGACAATTGCGCCGTCATGCTACACTGTACAAATAATGACATTTTCATCATTTTTTTTAGATAGATAGAGGATTCTTTTGGTGGTATTTAATCACCGCTGGGTTTTTTATTTTTGCTAAACAAACGAAAAAAAGACCTTAAATTTCTGTAAATTTTTTTGTAAATAAGTAATTTTTCTCCACTGATGTGTGCTGAGGAGGCTGCACTGATGAGCACTGATAGGTGGCACTGATATGTGGTAATGATGGGCACTGATAGGTGGCAACGATAGGCACTGATAGGTGGCACTGATGGGCACTGATGAGGTGGCACTGATATGTGTCAATGATGGGCACTGATGAGGTGGCACTGATATGTGGCAATGATGGGCACTGATAAGCAGCAACGATAGGCACTGATAGGTGGCACTGATGGGCACTGATGAGGTGGCACTGATATGTGGCAATGATGGGCACTGATAAGCAGCAACGATAGGCACTGATAGGTGGCAATGATGGGCACTGATGTGGCTGCACTGATATGTGGCACTGATGGGCACTAATAGGTGACACTGATAGGTGGCACTGATAGGCAGCAATGATGGGCACTGATAGGTGGCAATGATGGGCAATGATAGGCAGCACTGATGAGGAGGCACTGATATGTGGCACTGATGGGCACTGATAGGCGGCAACGATAGGCACTGATAGGTGACAATGATGGGCACTGATGAGGTGGCACTGATGCGGCTGCACTGATAGGCGGCAATGATGGGCACTGATAGGTGGTACTGATCAGCACTGATGAGGTGGCACTGATATGTGGCACTGATGGGCACTGATAGGGGGCAATGATGAGGAGGCACTGATATGTGGCACTGATAGGTAGCAATGATGGGCACTTATAGGCGGTCCTGATGCAACTGCACTGATATGTGGCACTGATGGGCACTGATAGGTGGCAATGATGGGCACTGATAGGTGGCAATGATGGGCACTGATAGGCGGCCCTGATGCGGCTGCACTAATATGTGGTACTGATGGGCATTGATAGGCGGCAATGATGGGCACTGATAGGCGGCCCTGATGCGGCTGCACTAATATGTGGCACTGATAGGCGGCAATGATGGGCACTGATAGGTGGCAATGATGGGCACTGATAGGCGGCCCTGATGCGGCTGCACTAATATGTGGCACTAATGGGCATTGATAGGCGGCAATGATGGGCACTGATAAGGCGGCACTGATGCGGCTGCACTCATAGGCGGCAATGATGGGCACTGATAGGTGATACTGATGGGCACTGATAGGCACCACTGATAGGCATGGACAGGCAGCACTGGTGGGCACTGTTGGGGCTGCACTGATGATCAGTGTAGATGTGGATTTGCTGGTTATCGTCTCTGAGGAGAGAACTGCTGATAATAACCAGCAAATCCTGTTTACATTCTGATCAGCTCTGAATGGACACAGCTTATCATGTGCTAAAGAGCCACTGTGATTGGCCCTTTTCCCCGATCACAGATCCCTGCTTAGGTGCCCAGAAGGGGATGTGCGGGAAGCACGATCACGGGAGGATGTCAATAGGCGCCCTCCCGGCAATGTGCGCCCGCACTGTAGCCGTCTTTCATCTATAGTGCGGTCCCGAGGAGTGTCAAGTCCAATGAGTTTTGAAAATGACAGTCACATGACTAAAATGAAGATACTGACCCTTGGGTTAGAGCTGTGTGAATTCAGCTTATATTGTTTGTGTATACATTTTTTAAACAAAGAATTGTAATCTTTTTTTTTTTTTTGAATCCTAAGTTTCCAGCATTAAACATTAAGTACTCGGGCGCACTCATGTCACACGATTTACTGACAGAACACAGCAGTAGCTGTTTGCTTTCAGACTGTCTCTCTCTCTCTCTCATGGAATGTCCAGAGAAAAGAGGGAGGAGGGGAAAGGGGAAATTAAAACATTTATATTATTTTTTTAAGCAAAGCAGTTAATATAAGCCTGGTAGACATTGGTAATAGAAACTAGAGTATTTGGTCTTACTTCTTCTTCCACAACATAACAAACAAATTGTATACAAAGCAGAGGAGACGCGGGGTTGGCCAGCGGTGGATGGAATCTCTCAGAGTTCTGGGACCCCGTGGTGATCCGTATCTCTTCTGGGCGGACCGGCCCATTACCACAATGACAAAAAAAAAAAATGAAACTGGATTAAAGGTAACGTTCGTCTTTAACACCCGGAGATGCTGACAATGTGAAATTTTGTATCTGTTTAATAAACTACCTGAAAAGCAAGTCACACCTTATCCCCGTTCAGGAAAGACGAGTATGATTCATAATGATGATATGCGGCGCGGAGTGTAAACAATGACACTAATCATTATATAAACGCAAAGCAAATTCTTCCCAAATCCTCCTCTGATCTGCTGACAGCAATGGAAAGGGAGACGATCGCATATCTTCTACAGGCTGGCGGTAGCGCCGATCTGAAAGAAAACGTTTTTATGTGACTTTCGTGCTTTTGCTGTTCCATATTTTATGTGCTGTATAAATAAATATGCATAAAAATTTAAAAAATAATAATTATATATATATATGTGTGTATGTATATATATGTGTGTATATATATATATATATATATATATATATATATATATATATATATATATATATATATATATATAAATAAATAAAAAATAATACAATTAATAAAATAATAAAGAACACAAAATAAATATTAATAATAATATTAACAATGATACTTAAAAAAAAAAAATTGAATGGTACCCCAGTGCACCTGCATTGCAGCATACCGCAACATACAGTAACATGCCGCTGTGTGTTTTATGTGACTTTCAGTTTTTTCTGTTCCATATTTTATGTGCTGTATGGACAAACATGCATAAAAAAAAATCCAATAACAATAATTAATAATAATAATAATAATAATAAAATAATATTAATAAAAATACTAATAATATAAATAATATAAAAATACAATTAATAAAATAATAATACAAATAAAAAGAGCACATAATAAGTATTCTTCTTCTTATTAATAATAATAATAATAAAAATAAAAATAATAACTATACTTTACAAAAAAAAAAGCAACACACAGTAAAAAAAAATTAAAAAATTTGAATGTTACCCCAGTGCACCTGCATTGCAGCATACCGCAACGTACAGTAACATGCCGCTGTGTGTTTTATGCGACTTTCACTTTTTTTCTGTTCCATATTTTATGTGCCGTATGGACAAACATCCATCAAAAAAATTAACTCATGACAATAATAAAAAATAATAATAATAATAATAATAATAAATAAAAATAAAATAAAATAAATAATATTAATAAAAATATTAATAATTTAAAAAATACAGATAGTATAATAATGTTAAAAATAAAAAGAACACAAAAAAATTATCATTAATATTAAAAATAATAATAATACAGATAATAAAATAACAATAAAAAGAATACAAAATAAATAATATTAATAATAATTACAAAAACCCCCCCAAAGCGACACGCATTAAAAAAGTTATTGAATGGTACTCCAGCACATCTGCATTGCAGCATACCGCAACATACATTAACCTGCCACTGTGTGAGCTCCACTACCAAAAAATGCCACAGGTATGATTTAATGGTGGCCCTCACTGGAGTGCATGTAAACAGGAAGTGGCTGCAAAGAGTCTGCAAGAGATCAGCAGCACCGAGATTAAACAAAGAATATATAAAACATAAAAATCGTATTTAAAAAATACAATTATTTATAAAACACAAGGCTTTATTCAAGGAAATGTAATTTAGTTAGTTGTCAGTTGTCAGTAAATGATTGTAAAGCATTAGGTCCTTATGGGAAAGGAACTAAAATCAAAAATGTAATATTAGGCAGTGAATGGGCGTGTCTGAACCCCATTAAGAGAAAGGTGTTGAGGGGGGGGAGATTGGGTGGGTCGCCTGGTCTGTGATTAGTGATGTTTTGGAAAAGTCTGTTAAGTAAGAACAGAAGACGGTGACCCAACGCACCCTCCGACCTGACTATGACTAAAGAGCCTCTGTCACTCCAGAGTCATCCCGGGGACACTCTGGTCTAAGGCGGTGCCACTATGTCACCTGTACAGGTCATGAACTCTGTCCCAATATGACAATTCACTAAGTACCCACTGAGTGACTCCAGGATCAAAGATGCAAAATCAGCTCATCCCTGACCAATAGACTGTAAGCTCTTGGTACAAGCCCTCCTCAGCCTGCAAGCTCACATTATCTGGCTACGCATGGAATAGCATTTTGCTGTAAAAGTAGATTTAAAGGTGAAATACACTCACCAGCAAACTCACACAATGTAATAAAAAGTAACACCATAAGAAATAAAAAAACAGAGCCCAGGCCTTCTGAACCACATATACTAATGTCAGTAAAAAATAATTTCTGGAATAATTGTCATTATAGATCAAAACGTGCAATAGTGCACATTGCCTGCTGGGATCCATCCTTTATTTGGGCCCTTTTGATCCCCTGGAACAAGATCTCAATTCAGGGCTGCTGTAAAAAAAAAAAAAAAAGTACAATATATATATATTTTTTTTTTTTCTTCCTTTTGATTCCCTTGAACACAAACTCAATTCAAGGCTGCTATTAAAAATATATATAGTTGGTATATATATTTTAATTTTATTTATACTAAACAAATAAAAAATATCTAAACAGTATATGATATATTATACTGAGTATATATATATATATAGATATATATATATATATATATCTATATATATATATATATATCTAAATATATATATATATATTTTTTTATTTTTTTTTCAGCAACCCTAAATTAAGATTGTATTCCAGGGGATAAAAAGGGAGAAACACACACACACACATATATATGTATACTGAATAATATACTGTAGATATATATATATATATATATATATATATATATATATATAATTATTTTATTTTATTTTTCTTCCTTTTGATTCCCTTGAACACAACCTCAATTCAAGGCTGCTATTAAAAATATATATAGTTTGTATATATTTTTAAATTTTATTTATATTAATCAAATAAAAAATATCTAAACAGTATATATGATATATTATACTGAGTATATATATATATATATATATATATATATATATATATATATATACTGAATAATATACTGTAGATATACTTGTTCCCTATTCTACTACAAATCAAAGAATTAAAGCCTAAATACATATCGCTGGGCAGGGCAAGGCTGGGCCAAGGGTAGGCTGAAGGGGTGGCCACTCTGGGCGCTCCAGCGGGAAGGGGGTGCAAAATGGACAAGATCTGCAACCTACCCTGCTGCAGCAATTCACAGCTCACTGGGCAGGGGGCACTCCTTGGCATTTTCGCCTTGGCTGGGACCCTTCCTCACCACTGCCGCCAGGTATACAGGCTCGGGTCTCCACTCGTATTTAAAGGAAAAACGCCATTCCATTTTCCCATTTTTCTTCTGCAACCAGATATAGAGACACAGAAATGCTGTTTTTGTACAAAGCCCCCTGAACTGTGGTTTCTCACTTGTGATATTTTCCCGGCAGTTTATCTTTAAACATAGCTCTGAGGCTGATCACATGACCATTGCTGGTGGACCCGCCCACCCTGCACAGGAAGGAGGAAGTGACTGGAGTGCATGTGTCGGCGTCTAGGAAGGAGAGGTAAGAATCTGCAGGGAGGTTTGTAAATTCCTTGCACTGGGGAGGACTTTGATTCACCTTGCTGCTAATTTAAACTTTTCCTTTATTTTTTGTTTGGGGGGGGGGGGACTGGAGTTCCCCTTTAAGAAGTTGGCACTGAAGCTCCCAGCCCTCGCTGCTGTTTATTTATCTATAAATGCCGCATTTAGAAAAGAAAACAAACATGGCCGCCCCACCCTTGGCACTCAGCAGCTGCTGTCAACTGGTTTATCCCCGGCTGCAGCATTAAACACAAGACGTCAGCCTTGCTATGACTCAGCCGTCACTCATCGCCGGGCTCAAGGAGATGCATTTCTTTTTTTTTCCTGTGGCCCAGCGAGAGTGCTCGGGTCTTTTCACCAGGCTGAGTCACAGGAAGAGGCGAGAGTCGCAGTATTGTGCCGCTAATCGCCGGGATTGTTCTCGGCCCGGGAGAAGGAGTTTTGCTCAGTTTGGTGCGATCCTCTCTTTCGGCCTCCAGGTGGGGCAGAGGATTAGCCCTGGGCAGTGACTTCTGTGCAACCGTTAATGTCTTCCCTGAGGATAGACTAGGGTTGCCACCTTTTTTTGAAGCCAAACCCAAACACTTTAGCCGTACGCAAAAAAAAAATTTGTAGTATGCAAAACAAATGAAAAACAAAGGTGGCAACCCTTGGTGTCCCCATCAGAGCCCCACTTACAGCTGGTGCCCCCCCATCACAGCCTTTGCTCAATACTTTGGTGAAGCACCTTTGGCACCAATTACAGCCTCAAGTCTTTTTGAGTATGATGCTACAAGCTTGGCACGCCTATATTTGGGCAGTTTCTCCTATTCTTATTTGTAGGACCTCTCAAGGCTCCATCAGGTTGGATGGGGAGCGTCGATGCACAGCCATTTTCAGATCTCTCCAGAGATGTTCAATCGGGTTCAAGTCTGGGCTCTGGGTGGGCCACTCAAGGACATTCACAGAGTTGTCTCGTATCCACTCCTTTGTTATCTTGGCTGTGGGCTTAGGCTCATTGTCCTGTTGGAAGATGAACCTTTGCTCCAATCTGAGGTCTAGAGCGCTCTGGAGCAGGTTTTCATCAAGGATGTCTCTGTACATCATTTTCCCTCAATCCCGACCAGTTTCCCAGTTCCTGCTGCTGAAAAAACATCCCCACAGCATGATGCTGCCACCACCATGCTTCACTGTAGGGATGGTATTGGCCAGGTGATGAGCGGTGCCTGGTTTCCTCCAGGCATGGCGCTTGCGATTCAGGCCAAAGAGTTCAATCTTTGTTCCATCAGACCAGAGAATTTTGTTTCTCATGGTCTGAGAGTCCTTCAGGTGCCTTTTGGCAAACTCCGGGTGGGCTGTCGTGTGCCTATTACTGAGAAGTGGCTTCCGTCTGGCCACTCTACCATACAGGCCTGATTGGTGGATTGTTGCAGAGATCATTGTTCTTCTGGAAGGTTCTCCTCTCTCCACAGAGAAACGCTGGAGCTCTGTCAGAGTGACCATTGGGTTCTTGGTCCCCTCCCTGACTAAGGCCCTTTTCAGCCCGCTCTAGGAAGAGTCCTGGTGCTTCCAAACGTCTTCCATTTACAGATGATGGAGGCAACTGTGCTCAGTGGGACCTTCAATGCTGTAGAAATTTTTCTGTACCCTTCCCCAGATCTGTGCCTCCATACAATCCTGTCTCGGAGGTCTACAGACAATTCCTTGGACTTCATGGCTTGGTTTGTGGACCTTCTATAGACAGGTATGTGCCTTTCCAAATCATGCCCAATCAACTGAATTTACCACAGGTGGACTCCAATATTAAAGCGGAGTTCCACCCAAATTTTGAACAATATCTGTATGTATTCTCTTCCTTGCCTAGATGCTGACATGCCTTTTAAAAAAATTTTAATCGCCGTAATTACCTTTTATTTTTCTATTCTTCTTTGCACTTCCTGGTTCTCCTCCCGTGGGAGTAGGCATGTTTCTAGCCTCTCCCAGACTCCTGGGAGCTAGTCTCAGGCTTCCCAGGATGCCACTGAGCATGTGCGGGAACGAGCGGTGAATGCTGGGAGCACAGCATTCACCACATCCAGGAAATAAATGCTTGTGGGCTTCAAATGCCCACAATGAAGATGGAAACCGCCTGCAGTGAATTATATAAGTTATTCTTTCCGACGAAATCTGACACAGGCAGACATATTACACACAATATGTGAGTATGTAATGCTGAGAAGAAAAGTTTGTGAATGAACTCAAAAAAAAAAAAAGGATAGATAGGTGGACCCCCGCTTTAAGGATGATCAGTGGAAACAGGATGGACCTGAGCTCAATTTTGAGTGTCATGGCAAAGGCTGTGATACTTATGTACACCATACACTTAAAGTGTTACTAAACCCAAAAAAGTAAAATGAAAATCAGTCTGTATATGCAGTAAAGCATGCTTGTTATACTCACTGTGGAACCTAAGGGGTTAATCCGCTGCATTGTGTTAAAAGGCTGTTTGATGTGGTCTTCTCTGATCCTCTTCTTCCTCCTCTGACTCCAAAAAATAACCTGAGTCTATGGAGTCAGGATGCACATGCTCAGTTTGATGTGTATTGCTAGAGAGTTTTTTTTTTCTTGGAAGAGTGCATGTGATCAGCACAGGGACAATCAGCACTGTCCAGACAGAGGGTCTGGGGTCCTGCAGCCTCAAAGGACAATCAGAGGAGAATGAACTCTTCCGACAAGCTTTAACCAGACACTGATAGAAGTCACAAGACTGCTATATACTGCTGATGAGAAAAGGTATTTAGCTGCTTATATTTACTATAATAACTACATTTCCATGTTCTGTGTACCGTGGGAGACCAGATATAGTGAATGCAGAGTCCTAGGGAGACCAGATATAGTGAATGCAGGGTCCTGGAGAGACCAGATATAGTGAATGCAGGGTCCTGGGGAGACCAAATATAGTGACTGCAGGCTCCTGGGGAGACCAGATATAGTGAATGCAGGGTCCTGGGGAGACCAGATATAGTGAATGCAGGTTCCTGGGGAGACCAGATATAGTGAATTCAGGCTCCTGGGGAGACCAGATATAGTGAATGCAGGTCCTGGGGAAACCAGATATAGTGAATGCAGGGTCCTGGGGAGACCAGATATAGTGAATGCAGGGTCCTGGGGAGACCAGATATAGTGAATACAGGCTCCTGGGGAGACCATATATAGTGACTGCAGGCTCCTGGGGAGACCAGATATAGTGAATGCAGGTTCCTGGGGAGACCAGATATAGTGAATGCAGGCTCCTGGAGAGACCAGATATAGTGAATGCAGGGTCCTGGGGAGACCAGATATAGTGACTGCAGGCTCCTGGGGAGACCAGATATAGTGAATGCAGGGTCCTGGGGAGACCAGATATAGTGAATGCAGGTTCCTGGGGAGACCAGATATAGTGAATTCAGGCTCCTGGGGAGACCAGATATAGTGAATGCAGGTCCTGGGGAAACCAGATATAGTGAATGCAGGGTCCTGGGGAGACCAGATATAGTGAATGCAGGGTCCTGGGGAGACCAGATATAGTGAATACAGGCTCCTGGGGAGACCAGATATAGTGACTGCAGGCTCCTGGGGAGACCAGATATAGTGAATGCAGGGTCCTGGGGAAACCAGATATAGTGAGTGCAGGGTCCTGGAGAGACAAGATATAGTGAATGCAGGGTCCTGGGGAGACCAGATATAGTGAATACAGGGTCCTGGGGAGAGCAGATATAGTGAATGCAGGGTCCTGGGGAGACCAGATATAGTGAATGCAGGTTCCTGGGGAGACCAGATATAGTGAATTCAGGCTCCTGGGGAGACCAGATATAGTGAATGCAGGTCCAGGGGAAACCAGATATAGTGAATGCAGGGTCCTGGGGAGACCAGATATAGTGAATGCAGGGTCCTGGGGAGACCAGATATAGTGAATACAGGCTCCTGGGGAGACCAGATATAGTGACTGCAGGCTCCTGGGGAGACCAGATATAGTGAATGCAGGGTCCTGGGGAAACCAGATATAGTGAGTGCAGGGTCCTGGAGAGACAAGATATAGTGAATGCAGGGTCCTGGGGAGACCAGATATAGTGAATACAGGGTCCTGGGGAGAGCAGATATAGTGACTGCAGGGTCCTGGGGATAGTAGATATAGTGAATGCAGGGTCCTGGGGAGACCAGATATAGTGACTGCAGGGACCTAGGGGAGACCAGATATAGTGAATGCAGGGTCCTGGGGAGACCAGATATAGTGAATGCAGGTCCTGGTGAAACCAGATATAGTGAATGCAGGGACCTGGGGAGACCAGATATAGTGAATGCAGGCTCCTGGGGAGATCAGATATAGTGAATGCAGGCTCCTGGGGAGACCATATATAATGAATGTAGGGACCTGGGGAGACAAGATATAGTGACTGCAGGCTCCTGGGGAGACCAGATATAGTGAATGCAGGGTCCTGGGGAGACCAGATATAGTGAGTGCAGGGTCCTGGAGAGACCAGATATAGTGAATGCAGGGTCCTGGGGAGACCAGATATAGTGAATGCAGGCTCCTGGGGAGACCAGATATAGTGAATTCAGGCTCCTGGGGAGACCAGATATAGTGAATGCAGGTCCTGGGGAAACCAGATATAGTGACTGCAGGCTCCTGGGGAGACCAGATATAGTGAATGCAGGGTCCTGGGGAGACCAGATATAGTGAATGCAGGTTCCTGGGGAGACCAGATATAGTGAATTCAGGCTCCTGGGGAGACCAGATATAGTGAATGCAGGTCCTGGGGAAACCAGATATAGTGAATGCAGGGTTCTGGGGAGACCAGATATAGTGAATGCAGGGTCCTGGGGAGACCAGATATAGTGAATACAGGCTCCTGGGGAGACCAGATATAGTGACTGCAGGCTCCTGGGGAGACCAGATATAGTGAATGCAGGGTCCTGGGGAAACCAGATATAGTGAGTGCAGGGTCCTGGAGAGACAAGATATAGTGAATGCAGGGTCCTGGGGAGACCAGATATAGTGAATACAGGGTCCTGGGGAGAGCAGATATAGTGAATGCAGGGTCCTGGGGAGACCAGATATAGTGAATGCAGGTTCCTGGGGAGACCAGATATAGTGAATTCAGGCTCCTGGGGAGACCAGATATAGTGAATGCAGGTCCAGGGGAAACCAGATATAGTGAATGCAGGGTCCTGGGGAGACCAGATATAGTGAATGCAGGGTCCTGGGGAGACCAGATATAGTGAATACAGGCTCCTGGGGAGACCAGATATAGTGACTGCAGGCTCCTGGGGAGACCAGATATAGTGAATGCAGGGTCCTGGGGAAACCAGATATAGTGAGTGCAGGGTCCTGGAGAGACAAGATATAGTGAATGCAGGGTCCTGGGGAGACCAGATATAGTGAATACAGGGTCCTGGGGAGAGCAGATATAGTGACTGCAGGGTCCTGGGGATAGTAGATATAGTGAATGCAGGGTCCTGGGGAGACCAGATATAGTGACTGCAGGGACCTAGGGGAGACCAGATATAGTGAATGCAGGGTCCTGGGGAGACCAGATATAGTGAATGCAGGTCCTGGTGAAACCAGATATAGTGAATGCAGGGACCTGGGGAGACCAGATATAGTGAATGCAGGCTCCTGGGGAGATCAGATATAGTGAATGCAGGCTCCTGGGGAGACCATATATAATGAATGTAGGGACCTGGGGAGACAAGATATAGTGACTGCAGGCTCCTGGGGAGACCAGATATAGTGAATGCAGGGTCCTGGGGAGACCAGATATAGTGAATGCAGGCTCCTGGGGAGACCAGATATAGTGAATTCAGGCTCCTGGGGAGACCAGATATAGTGAATGCAGGTCCTGGGGAAACCAGATATAGTGAATGCAGGGTCCTGGGGAGACCAGATATAGTGAATACAGGGTCCTGGGGAGAGCAGACATAGTGACCGCAGGGTCCTGGGGATAGCAGATATAGTGAATGCAGGGTCCTGGGGAGACCAGATATAGTGACTGCAGGGACCTAGGGGAGACCAGATATAGTGAATGCAGGTCCTGGTGAAACCAGATATAGTGAATGTAGGGACCTAGGGGAGACCAGATTTAGTGAATGCAGGTCCTGGTGAAACCAGATATAGTGAATGCAGGGACCTGCGGAGACCAGATACAGTGAATGCAGGCTCCTGGGGAGATCAGATATAGTGAATGCAGGCTCCTGGGGAGACCAGATATTGTGAATGTAGGGACCTGGGGAGACAAGATATAGTGACTGCAGGGACCTAGGGGAGACCAGATATAGTGAATGCAGGTCCTGGTGAAATCAGATATAGTGAATGCAGGGACCTGGGGAGACCAGATATAGTGAATGCAGGCTCCTGGGGAGACCAGATATAGTGAATGCAGGCTCCTGGGGAGACCAGATAGTGAATGCAGGGACCTGGGGAGACCAGATATAGTGAATGCAGGCTCCTGGGGAGACAAGATATAGTGACTGCAGGCTCCTGGGGAGACCAGATATAGTGAATGTAGGCTCCTGGGGAGACCAGATATAGTGACTGCAGGGTCCTGGGGAGACCAGATATAGTGACTGCAGGGTCCTGGGGAGACCAGATATAGTGAATGCAGGCTCCTGGGGAGACCAGATATAGTGAATGTAGGCTCCTGGGGAGACCAGATATAGTGACTGGGGAGACCAGATATAGTGAATTCAGGCTCCTGGGGAGACCAGATATAGTGAATGCAGGCTCCTGGGGAGTGCAGATTTAGTGAATGCAGGGTCCTGAGTTTAGTAACACTTTAAGTCATTCCCTCACCCCCACCCCTTTCCAGCCTAAAAAACACCCTCCACACCATACACTTAATTTGCCCCCTCAACAGGAATTCACCCAACCCCTCAACATTTCCCTCTGTCACTACTGCACAGCGGGTAGGTTCACACATCCAGCGGGCAGTAAAAATATGCGGTTGATCTGTGGTTTAAACCCCCCCCCCCCTAGCACACCGGCCAGAGGGGGTTGTACGCAGGCTGAGGTAAAAAATTATACCCCATGCCGCTTTTGGTTGCTTTTAGTTCCTATTCAGTTTGACTTCTTTTTTTTTTTTTTTTTTTTAAGGTTATACATTTTTAAGATGATGCATATTATTAATTTTTTGGGGGTTAATCAGAGGCACTTTAAATGATGGCCGGTGTGTACTGACTTCTATTTACCATGAGTTTGAATGTGATTGCTTTATTCTGAACACAGCAACATCCCCAGCTATAAGAGGGTGTGCAGACTTATGCAACCACATTATTTTATTTTTTTATTTTTACTCCCCCCCAAAAGATTTCAGTTTGTTGTTCAATTGAGTTGTACAGTTTATAGGTCACATTAAAGGTGGAAAAAGTTCTGAAATGATTTTTCTTTGTCTCATTTTTTACATCACAGAAACCTGACATTTTAACAGGAGTGTGTAGACTTTTTATATCCACTGTATATATATATATATATATATATATATATATCAGCATGTATATGTGTTTATGCAGGGCTTTTTTTCAGCGGGAACGCAGTTCTGGCCCCTCTAGCACGAAGTATATGTAATGACAAGAGGTGCTGGAGTGTGCTGGAGGGTCTATTGATGCTGGCTGCTGGGAAATCTATTGTTGCTGGCGGGGGTCTATTGTTACTACGGGGATATTAAGTTGCTCATGATCTATTGTTGCAGGGAGGATCTATGGTTGCTGAGGGCATCTAGTGCTGATGGAGTCGATCTATTGTTATTGCGGAGGTACCCCCCCCCCAGGGTCTATTGTTGCAGCAGGGGACTGGTGTTTCTGAGCGATCTAATGTTGCTGGGGGATCTATTGTTGCTGATAGGGATCGGTTGTTGCTTTTGTTATTGGCTGCAGGGGATCTATTTTATTACTTTCCTTTTATCATTAACACATTCCATACTAATTATTTAACACCACAAATGATACTTAGTTCTGTATTTTCTAAAAGGGGCAGTAAGGTGAGGTGGGTAGGGGGTGGAACCAAGGGACGATCCTCGGGGGTAGGTAGGGGGTGACTCGGAAAGAAGGAGTACCTGCACCTATTTTCTGAGAAAAAAAGCCCTGTGTGTGTGTGTATATATATATATACATTTTTTTTGTGTGTGCATGCATAAAATATCATTTAATAATATATATATATATATATATATATATATATATATATATATATATATATATATATATATATATATATATTATATTTTTATTTATATTTGTATTATTTTTTATTTACATGTGTTATATGTATATATAAATAAATAAATAAAAATATAATTTATATATATATATATATATATATATATATATATATATATATATATATAATATACACACACACACACATATATAATATTTTCTTTACATATGTATTTATGTGTATTTATATATTATATTTATATTATATGTATATATAAATAAAATATATATATATAATGTATTATTATGTATATTTATTTATTTATATATACACGTAATATAAATACACATGTAGATAAAAATTAATACAAATGTAAATAAAAAATATTATTTATATATATATATATATATATATATATATATATATATATATATATATATATATATATTTACAATAATATAAATGTATTATATATAGATATCTGATAAAAAATATATTTTAATATTTTTAAATAATTTTAAAATAAACCTATTTTTTGGGCTGTGGTTAAATTGGAGAAGACGTAGAACCTCTGTCAGGTTTCCGTTTGCCATCTAAAATTTCCCACCCTTTCTCATTTCAGAAGTGCCTGCCCATAATGCCCCGTACACACGATCGGAAATTCCCGCAGCAAAAGTCCGATGTGAGCTTTTGGTCGGAAATTCCCACCGTGTGTACGCTCCATCGGACTTTTGCTGGCGGAATTTCCCTCCAGCAAAAGATTGAGAGCAGGTCCTCTATTTTTCCGTCGGAAAAAGTTCCTATCGGAAATTCCATTCGTCTGTATCCAATTCCGACGCGCAAAAAAAACCACGCATGCTCAGAATCATCGCTTCGTATGGAACTTCCCTTTTCTAGTGCCGTCGTACGTGTTGTTGTACGTCACCGCGTTCTTGACGGTGGAAAGTTCAGAGGACTTTTTTGTGTGACCGTTGTGTATGCAAGCCAAGCTTGAGCGGAATTCCATCGGTAAAAACCATCCAAGGTTTTTCCGACGAAAATTCCGACTGTGTGTACGGGGCCATTAGGATACAAATCCTTTTCCCAGCAGCTGAGGGCAAGTTTTAAAGACTTGAAGGGAAGGGGGGGGGCATTCCGAAAACGCTACTGTAGAATAGAACTGCATTTGCTTGCATTGGCTGGAAGTTGTCAGACAAAGCTTGGAGCTCCTATAGATGGTGGTCTATCTACAACGATGGCTGGAGAAGTGTCTTCTAGGCGGGGTTCTTCTTTAATGCCCGGGTGCATTGTGGGTAAAGCTGGCTCTGATGACCCCTAGGTAAGGATAAGAGAGTGGAGGGATGCGGCAGGTAAGGAGAGGATACTGTCAGCGGGCTTGTCTCTGCGTAATGTACAGATCTAATAAATGGATCTCTCTCTGGCACACCTGGGCTTATCATTAAAAATCCTCCTTCATGTCGTTCCAGGACGCTTCATCACTAAACTGTGTCATGCTCTTCCTGAAAGGGCGTAGACCCAGCCTTATCCCACGCCGCGGCCTTAACACTTTCCTCGCCGCGGCGTCTGAGACCCCAAACCCTCGGAAGTGGAAATGAGGAGCCCCTCTCAGTGCCGAGGAATATAATTGGCTTTTGTACGGCTGAAGCTTGACTCCAGGCAGATATACAAGACACAAATCAATGCAGCACTGTATTCATTGTATACACTATATTTTCAAAAGTATTGGGACACCTGCCTTTACACGCACATGAACTTTAATGACCCCCCCAGTCTTAGTCCGTAGGGTTCAATATTGAGTTGGCTCCGCCCTTTGCAGCTATAACAGCTTCAACTCTTCTGGGAAGGGCGTCCACAAGGTTTAGGAGGGTGTCTATGGGAATGTTTGACCATTCTTTCAGAAGAGCATTTGTGAGGTCAGGCACTGATGTTGGGACGAGAAGGCCTGGTGTTCTATCGGGTTGGGATCAGGACTCTGTGCAGGCCAGTGCAGTGGTGGCAGGTGTTTTTTTTGTTTGGGGGGGGCAGCAAACAACCACCCCACCCCCCACGTGGCAAACAACAATCCACCCCCCGGATGCGGCACCTCAAACCCCCCTCCCCTCACTGTTTGCCGGTCCACTGGCACTTACCCCATCTAGACGGCGGGCACATTGGGCAGCGGTGGGGATTGGGTATCGGCAGGCACATCAGGCAGCGCCGGGGATCGGGCATCGCGGGGCACATCGGGCAGTGGCAGGGATCAAGGCATCAGCGGACATCAGGCAGCAGCTCCTGTGTCTTCTCCTCGCTTCCGCCGTGCGTCTCCTCCCCTCTTCCTAGGTGTACAATAGGATCGCCTGCCCTTTTAGCCAATCGGGTGATGAGTATTGGACCCGCTTCGCTATCGGCCGGGAGGAGGATCAGTGTTGTAACAGCGACTATTCCGCTTCCTCCCTCCTCCTCGGCGGCCAATTGGGACTCTTCTCTTTTTGGCCAGGTCTCAGACCTGCTTTTGATTTGCCGGATTGAGGATCAGTGTTTCAATAGCGAATATTCATTCACTGTTGTAACACCTGGGTGGGCTCATGGCGCAATGCTCTGCCATGGATAGAGGGGGCGGCGCCCGGGCCACCACTGCAGGCCAGTCAAGTTCCTCCATCCCAAAACTCGCTCATCCTTGTCTTTGGACACCCCAAACTGTTCCCACAAATTTGGGAGCATGAACTTGTCCAAAAATGTCTTGGTATGCTGACGCCTTAAGAGTTCCCTTCACTGGAACTAAGGGGCCATGCCCAACCCCTGAAAAACAACCCCCACACCATAATCCCCCCTCCACCAAATGATTTGGACCAGTGTACAAAGCAAGGTCTATAAAGACATGGATGATTTCCATGGAAACTTTTGCAACGCAAAAACTCTCAATTTCATTAATGCCTATTGTAAAGAAGAGATGGGAGAATTCAAATTTGATCAGTTGAGGTTCCACCAAATTTAAAAATAAATATTTGCAAAGTAAAAGTCCCATTGAAGTCAATGGAGATCGGAACTAGGTTCTAAAAAAAAAGTGTACGAATGGTTCGGCCAATAAACAGTCTGAGACACTTTCTTTACAAATTCTACCAGGGATACTAAAATAGAAGGGGGAACAGCTGGTGGGACCACCATACATCAGTAGAATTTTGCTTGAATGCTCGTAGGGAAATTTAGAGAAATTGCTGACCAGAGCTTTGATGGTACCTCTACTGACCATTGAAGCCAATGGAGATCTGAACTAGGTTCTAAAAAAAAAAGTGTACGAATGGTTAGGCCAATAAACAGCCTGAGACACTTTTCTTTACAAATTCTACCAGGGATACTAAAATAGAAGGGGGAAGAGGTGGTGGGAGCACCATACATCAGTAGAATTTTGCTTGAATGCTCATAGGGAAATTTAGAAAAATTGATCATCAGAGCTTTGATGGTACCTCTACTGACCATTGAAGCCAATGGAGATCCGAACTAGGTTCTAAAAAAAAAACTGTATGAATGGTTCGGCCAATAAACCAGTCTGAGACACTTTCTTTACAAATTTTACCAGGGATACTAAAATAGAAGGGGGAAGAGCTGGTGGGACAACCATACATCAGTAGAATTTTTGCTTGAATGCTCGTAGGGAAATTTAGAAAAATTGTTCATCAGAGCTTTGATGGTACCTCTATTGACCGAACAAATTTCATAATAAAACCTTGGAAATTTTTATTCAATTGCCATCATACCAATGTTTCAAATTCTATGTTAAAAAAACACCTTCACAGTTAGGATTTTTTTGTTCAAGACAAGATTTCCATCCTTCTCCTTCAATTTTCCTCATCACTTTGGTCGAAAACAATTGTTGTGACTATTAGAAAATTTTAAGAATGTTCTGAAAACAATTTTTTTTTTTCAAATGCAGTTTTACTGCAACGTGTGGGGGCGCTCAAGCCAATATTAGAATCAGGTAGAAGTCTTCAGGTTTGGCCACCTGAAGTTACGAAATTCAATGCAAATTCATCTCCATTGTAAAGGTTCCTAGAGTTAAAGTACCAGGAAAGTCCCACCTATTCTTTTCTATTTATTCCTCTATTGTCTGCCCCCAGAAAGCACAGTAATACATTGCACATTCATACCAATGAAACAAAGGGTATACGTAAACTCCCGTTCTTCCCGAAAAGTTGACATAACTTGGAAAATTTGGCATGAACCCTCGCTAGGAACAACACAGCAGATGTCAATCTTGTCTAGACAAGTCCGAGGGTTTCATTTACTATTTTTTAATATATAGATACATATTTGGTGACCGCTCAAGAAAACAATTTGCTTATTGGTTCGGCAATAAAAGGATAATTTCCTAAGTCAACGCCACAAGGCGCAACGCAAACAGGGCGTTGTGTGCCGGGGCCCGAGCGGAGTACTGTAACGCTGCGGAGAGCAAACATCGGCGGGTGAAACCCAAACTTCTGTTATTACAAGAAAATAAACATTCCGAGAAAATGGATTCGGCTAAAAAAAGGACAAAAGGGCTCAAATGAAAACACTGCGCATTTTTCAGGGGGTGGGTCATAATCTCTTGTAAAATATTTGCAGAGATATTCGACACAATCTGATGGGGGGGGGGGGGGGGGGTTTATCACTTTTTTTTTTGTAACTCCACTTAAGTATGATATTGGCCAGGGAGAGTTAAATCCCAACTCCAGACCAAGATTTATATTTTTGTGTTAGAGCTGGTAGAAAATATCCATGAGGGGGGCATGGACAATTGCAGGCCGGTTTGTCCCCGGTTTTCCAAGCTCAACCCATTCTAGTTCTTTAAGACTTTATTCAAGGACCTCTAAGCCTTAGCCTTTTAGGGGAGGGGTTAAGTGATAAAAGTTCACTTTAAGTGATAAAATATGTGTTAATGATGGAGCCATCTGATGATATATACACTCACCGGCCACTTTATTAGATACACCTGTTCACTTGCTTGGTAACACAAATTGCTAACCAGCCAATCACATGGCAGCAACTCAATGACACGGATGTTGGTGCCATACAGGCTGGTCTGAGTATTTCTGGGATTTTCACACACAACCATCTCTCAGGGTTTACAGAGAATGGTGGGAAAAAGAGAAAATATCCAGTGAGCGGCAGTTGTGTGGAGGAAAATGTCTTGTTGATGTCAGAGGGGAATGGGAAGACTGGTTCTAGGTGATAGAAAGGCAACAGTAACTCAAATAAACAACAAGTAAAAAGGCGCAAAGCAGGTATACCTCACATAACAGATCCTAAATAGTCCAATGGCAGGGTAGGTGACTGTAGGTGTATATAGACATATACACAAGAGGAAGTCTATCAGGGCTGCCACCAAAAAAAGACCAGAAGCAGGGTCCAATAGGCTGAGGAAGATAAAAACAAGGAAAAGGGGCGCCTCTGAGTATAAATCAATAATCATTTATTACAACAAACAATATCCACTCACATGGAGGACTGTAGTATTGCGTTCCGGTGCATCTCTGAGTAGAGAAAAGGCTGGAGGACCACAAGTCTCAGCAAGTCCGTGCAGTGCTGGTCACACATCAAGTCCTGGCAGGGATGGATGGTGATGGCAGAACACGGTGGGAGTTCCCTCGGGTCTCCAGATAGCACTTCAGAATAGGTAGTAGGTTGAATAACAAAGACCAACGGTCTGTGGGTTCCAGGGAGGGGATGGGGGGACGTCAAAGCCGATCGCCGGGCGCGCTGCCGTCTGAGGCTCGTACGGCTCCGTGGAGAGAGATGGTGACGGCCGTACAGGGAGCCAGAACGAGGCCTGGAAAGCAAGCGCAGCGCGGCGCCGGGCCGTGACGTCACAGCTCTGCGACGCGTTTCCGAGTCTGCGCGCTATAGATGACAGGAATAGCGGCACTCCTTTTTCAAGCATAGGGGGCAGATGTAATGGCAGTCCTTTTGTAGTCTTTGGGAGGGAGGGGGAAGGGGCGGGGCTGAGAATAATAAACAGTATCCGGATACAATGCAGCTTTTTGGCAATACTAGATATAATGCACATGGAAGTGGGGCACAAGTTAATAAAGTTTAAGCATGGAGTATCTGTACATACATATATAGGAGACATATGAGCATAGTTATACATAGAATTGGAAAATGAAAATTAAAAATTAAAATTGGAAATAAAAAATATTTGATTAAAAACCAGTACACATCCACCTGCAGAATAAAATCTGGTGCATATGCAACCAATATGGACCATATATAAGAACATGTAAGTGTATCAATTGAGAATTGGGATGGTACTAAAAATTAATAATAATAATATTAATGATCATGGACCAGTGCAAGATAAAAAATATATATATATATAAAATAAGAAATTTATATATGTAAAATACACAAGAGATGGTGATTATATAAATATAAATATCAGTACACACTGTAAACATAATAAGCGATGTAACACAGTCCGCAAGGGAAAAACCAGGAGAAAGGAGCAAGGGGAGGGGAAAAAAAGGGGGGGGGGGTAGGGGGGGGAAGGAAAAGCAAGAAGGGAAAGGAGGGGGGGGGGGAAGAAAGGAATGGAGAAAAAAGGGGGTGGGGGGTGGGGGTGGGGGGGTAATGGGAAAGAACGAGGGCAGGGGAGGGGGCGGGGGATGGAATATACTTACTCGTGGACCCGCCACCCCCACAATAATAGATATGTTAGTGTGTATACAACCTGTGGTAAGGATGATAAAAATACAAGCAATGAATATACACATACCATATATAAGCAAATAAAAGCAATATATATCTATAATATGGTGGCAATCTCGATGCCCTCATTCAAGCCCCCAGGCGAGAGGACGTCGAGATTGTAAATCCAGAACGTTTCCCTTGCACAGAGCTTTTTGAAACGTTCGGCGGGAGTATATGACTTGGGGATTTGTTCAATTACCCATACAGTGAGGCCCGTGGTGGATTTATGGTGAAAACTAGCAAAATGTCGTGGGACACTGTGCATGTCTTTGCCACCCTCTATCAGTCTCCGGTGTTGACCGAAACGCTGTCTGAGGGGGCAGATTGTTCTACCGACATAGATCAGTCCACAGGGGCACATGAGGCCGTAGACTACAAAATCAGAAGAACAATTGTAGAATTGGTCTATCTGGTACGTTTTACCTTTGGAAAGGAATGACTTTTGTCCATGTTTAACAAAGGCACAAGTTTTGCATAGGGTTTTTTTGCATCGATACATGCCAACCAAAGGTATAAGTGTGGTGACATGGTCGTTGGTCACAGTGGTTTTGAGTTTGCTTGGGGCAATTTTACTTTTCAAGTTAGGTGCTTTACGGTAAGTGATTCGTGGTACTGTAGGGAAAAGAGTTTTGAGAAGGGGGTCCTGTAATAGAATCCCCCAATGTTTTTTCATGATGTTTTCCATTTTTTTATATTCGAAGTGAAAGGTCGTGATAAATCTGGTGGAGTGATCTGTTGGGCAAGTATTTGTTTTGGCTGGTTTACCCTTGGAATAGGATGCACAAGCTACATCAACCAATTCTTTAGGGTATTGTTTTTCAGCGAATTTGTTTTTTAATGGAATGCTGGAGGCTGCATAATCACTATCGAGGGTACAGTTCTGTCTGAGACGGCAGAACTGTCCCTTTGGTATATTTTTCGTCCACTTCGGATAGTGGCAGCTGTGAAAATGTAAAAAGGAATTCCCAGCAGTTGGCTTGGTGTAATTTTTAGCAATGATTCTATCGTCCATGTGACCCAATTCCAAATCGAGATATGCTAAATGGGTGGGGTCGGAGGTGTGGGTGAAGGCAAGTCCATAGGGATTATGGTTACAGTGGTCCACAAATGATGTAATCTGATCTGGGGAGCCGTCCCAGATCACGATCAGATCATCTATATAGCGCCCAAAGAAAATGATGTTTGCTGAGTGTGGGTTATTTTGCCATATAAAGTTTTTCTCCCAGTAACCCATAGCCAGGTTGGCATAGGAGGGGGCGAAATTTGCTCCCATGGCGGTCCCCTGTGCTTGCAGGAAGAACTCACCATTAAAATCAAAGTAGTTGTGGGTTAAACAAAAATTGGTAGCCTCCATGATGAAAGCAGCTTGTCTGGGGTTTAAAAGAGGGTCCTGGGCAAGAAAGAATTCCAGAGCTAATAATCCAAATGAGTGGGGGATGGAGGTGTAGAGTGAGGTAACATCCAATGAAAGCCACAAGTAGGTCGATTCCCACTTGTACGGTGCTAGGAGTTCTAGGAGATGTGAACCATCTCTGATATATATAAATTCTTTCTGGAAAGGTATATCTCCACTAAGATCTCGCCCAGAGGTCTTAGAGTCACCAAGGACTGCCCCTTTCTTGATACTGCTCGTAAAAAAGAATGGGAAAATATTTCCGAATTTTGTACCTCAAAATGGATGGAAATCCTGGTTGAACATAGATTACATCTTTTTGAAAAACTCAGGTTGGAAGCCAATGCCATAGCTAAGACCATCATTGACCAGAAAGTCATTATCCCACTCTCTTGGTTCATGATTTTGAAGAAAAACACCAAGTCCGATGAGGACTTTATGTTAAAAGGCAAACTAGGTAAATTCAAGAGAGATCTTGACGATTTTAATCTAGATCGTGTTTTCAATTGGAAACAAAAATTGCCACAGTCCACCCACGACATTAAATCGTCGTGTCCTTCTCATCCCTGCTTCCCTTCCCCTCCCCCACCCCACATATCATCACATGTTTCTCACCCACATCCACCACCCCCAATCCAACCTCCCAATCACCCCCCTCCCCTAATGGGAATTCGTTTCCCTTACAAAAACTCTGTACATCTGTTGCCCAATACCCATGATCGTACGGTACGTAAAACTCCCATTACCACTAAAAATAAACATAAAACCAGTAATCTATTAACTGATCTCAACAGATTTTACAACAGACCATCACGTGCTACAAAAAGCACCAATGCTGCCACAATTGCTACACCGACTTTTCGTCAGACGTCAGACAACCAGCCAGGAGCTATACCTGGGATAGCTCACTCGAATAATGCTGCCGACCCACGTCATTCCAAAGTACCCACTACTACCAATGATGATCATATGGAAGTACAGTTAGGTACTACCGCTGATCTTCCTATAACCACATACGTGTCCAGACCTAATCTTGGGGACACACCCAGCCATTCCACCACAGACTTGCTCTCCCCCACACTTCCCCTTTCCCACATCCCTCCCCTTTCCTCCCCTATCCCATCTACACACATACCCCATGCCCCAGGTCCCTTCTCACCCACTGACCCTTCTTTTTTAGCTCATTGTCCTCCTCCAACCAACCGGAGAAAAAGAAAATTCACCGGAGAGGTTGTAGAGGAGGACGAACCAAGTCCAAAAAGCAACCTACTCAAATTTCGCAAACTATGAAGATTTTTAATCTGTCTTCCTTAGAACTCTCCACTGCAGACACCAGTCTGCTATGCAGAGGACTCAATTTCGCTCCCATCAACAAGCCCAACCCCTTCCTCTTGTTTAAAGATCTCAACCGCTATATCCGTAATCTAACCCTTAAAAGGTTTTTTAATGCAAAACAAAATAAACCCGTAAAAGAGGATCCAGACCCACCTACATGTACTTCACCCCCCAATGTTTTCGAATATGACGGTGATGTCATAGATATCCTAGATTCCATCAGGGAAGAAGAGGACCTGCTTGATCTCTTCACACAACACATGGCCACCTCCCCGCCCATCATTCACTCCTCTTTTAAACCGAAGTCGGTTTTTTTCCCTGCCCAATCGAAAGGCCCTTTCCTAGAAAGCTTCTACAGAGTGGTATACGCTGACTTTGTGAAGCTTTGTCAATCATCCTCCACCATCCCTATTCATAAACACAATCTTACAGTCGCCGAAACTCGAGCATTAGATTCTCTCATTCAAAACACTAATGTAGTCATCAAAACAGCAGATAAAGGAGGAAGTATAGTGGTACTGGACAGAGCAGACTACATCAAAGAGGCCCATAGACTCCTCTCAGACCAAACCACATACATTAAACTTAAAAAAGACCCCACTAGCGAATTTGCTCTGGAGGCGAGCAATTTGGTCCAATCAGCCCTTAATAATGGAGTGATCAATAAAACGGAAGCCTCCTTTTTTCTGAAAAGCTTCTACCAGGTTCCCTATTTCTACTATTTGCCCAAAATCCACAAGAACACAACCACTCCCCCGGGAAGACCCATCGTGGCGGCGATGGACAGTGTCACCACGGGATTCAGCCAATATATTGATCAATTTTTACAGCCACTAGTTAAGGAATTACCGTCATATATCAGAGATGGTTCACATCTCCTAGAACTCCTAGCACCGTACAAGTGGGAATCGACCTACTTGTGGCTTTCATTGGATGTTACCTCACTCTACACCTCCATCCCCCACTCATTTGGATTATTAGCTCTGGAATTCTTTCTTGCCCAGGACCCTCTTTTAAACCCCAGACAAGCTGCTTTCATCATGGAGGCTACCAATTTTTGTTTAACCCACAACTACTTTGATTTTAATGGTGAGTTCTTCCTGCAAGCACAGGGGACCGCCATGGGAGCAAATTTCGCCCCCTCCTATGCCAACCTGGCTATGGGTTACTGGGAGAAAAACTTTATATGGCAAAATAACCCACACTCAGCAAACATCATTTTCTTTGGGCGCTATATAGATGATCTGATCGTGATCTGGGACGGCTCCCCAGATCAGATTACATCATTTGTGGACCACTGTAACCATAATCCCTATGGACTTGCCTTCACCCACACCTCCGACCCCACCCATTTAGCATATCTCGATTTGGAATTGGGTCACATGGACGATAGAATCATTGCTAAAAATTACACCAAGCCAACTGCTGGGAATTCCTTTTTACATTTTCACAGCTGCCACTATCCGAAGTGGACGAAAAATATACCAAAGGGACAGTTCTGCCGTCTCAGACAGAACTGTACCCTCGATAGTGATTATGCAGCCTCCAGCATTCCATTAAAAAACAAATTCGCTGAAAAACAATACCCTAAAGAATTGGTTGATGTAGCTTGTGCATCCTATTCCAAGGGTAAACCAGCCAAAACAAATACTTGCCCAACAGATCACTCCACCAGATTTATCACGACCTTTCACTTCGAATATAAAAAAATGGAAAACATCATGAAAAAACATTGGGGGATTCTATTACAGGACCCCCTTCTCAAAACTCTTCTCCCTACAGTACCACGAATCACTTACCGTAAAGCACCTAACTTGAAAAGTAAAATTGCCCCAAGCAAACTCAAAACCACTGTGACCAACGACCATGCCACCACACTTATACCTTTGGTTGGCATGTATCGATGCAAAAAAACCCTATGCAAAACTTGTGCCTTTGTTAAACATGGACAAAAGTCATTCCTTTCCAAAGGTAAAACGTACCAGATAGACCAATTCTACAATTGTTCTTCTGATTTTGTAGTCTACGGCCTCATGTGCCCCTGTGGACTGATCTATGTCGGTAGAACAATCTGCCCCCTCAGACAGCGTTTCGGTCAACACCGGAGACTGATAGAGGGTGGCAAAGACATGCACAGTGTCCCACGACATTTTGCTAGTTTTCACCATAAATCCACCACGGGCCTCACTGTATGGGTAATTGAACAAATCCCCAAGTCATATACTCCCGCCGAACGTTTCAAAAAGCTCTGTGCAAGGGAAACGTTCTGGATTTACAATCTCGACGTCCTCTCGCCTGGGGGCTTGAATGAGGGCATCGAGATTGCCACCATATTATAGATATATATTGCTTTTATTTGCTTATATATGGTATGTGTATATTCATTGCTTGTATTTTTATCATCCTTACCACAGGTTGTATACACACTAACATATCTATTATTGTGGGGGTGGCGGGTCCACGAGTAAGTATATTCCATCCCCCGCCCCCTCCCCTGCCCTCGTTCTTTCCCATTACCCCCCCACCCCCACCCCCCACCCCCTTTTTTCTCCATTCCTTTCTTCCCCCCCCCCCCCTCCTTTCCCTTCTTGCTTTTCCTTCCCCCCCTACCCCCCCCTCCCCCCCCCCCCTTTTTTTCCCCTCCCCTTGCTCCTTTCTCCTGGTTTTTCCCTTGCGGACTGTGTTACATCGCTTATTATGTTTACAGTGTGTACTGATATTTATATTTATATAATCACCATCTCTTGTGTATTTTACATATATAAATTTCTTATTTTATATATATATATATTTTTTATCTTGCACTGGTCCATGATCATTAATATTATTATTATTAATTTTTAGTACCATCCCAATTCTCAATTGATACACTTACATGTTCTTATATATGGTCCATATTGGTTGCATATGCACCAGATTTTATTCTGCAGGTGGATGTGTACTGGTTTTTAATCAAATATTTTTTATTTCCAATTTTAATTTTTAATTTTCATTTTCCAATTCTATGTATAACTATGCTCATATGTCTCCTATATATGTATGTACAGATACTCCATGCTTAAACTTTATTAACTTGTGCCCCACTTCCATGTGCATTATATCTAGTATTGCCAAAAAGCTGCATTGTATCCGGATACTGTTTATTATTCTCAGCCCCGCCCCTTCCCCCTCCCTCCCAAAGACTACAAAAGGACTGCCATTACATCTGCCCCCTATGCTTGAAAAAGGAGTGCCGCTATTCCTGTCATCTATAGCGCGCAGACTCGGAAACGCGTCGCAGAGCTGTGACGTCACGGCCCGGCGCCGCGCTGCGCTTGCTTTCCAGGCCTCGTTCTGGCTCCCTGTACGGCCGTCACCATCTCTCTCCACGGAGCCGTACGAGCCTCAGACGGCAGCGCGCCCGGCGATCGGCTTTGACGTCCCCCCATCCCCTCCCTGGAACCCACAGACCGTTGGTCTTTGTTATTCAACCTACTACCTATTCTGAAGTGCTATCTGGAGACCCGAGGGAACTCCCACCGTGTTCTGCCATCACCATCCATCCCTGCCAGGACTTGATGTGTGACCAGCACTGCACGGACTTGCTGAGACTTGTGGTCCTCCAGCCTTTTCTCTACTCAGAGATGCACCGGAACGCAATACTACAGTCCTCCATGTGAGTGGATATTGTTTGTTGTAATAAATGCTTATTGATTTATACTCAGAGGCGCCCCTTTTCCTTGTTTTTATCTTACTCAAATAAACACTTGTTACATCCAAGGTATGCAGAATACCATCTCTGAACGCACATGACATCCAACCTACAGCAGCAGAAGACCACACTGGGTGCCACTCCTGTCAGCTAAGAAGAGGAAACTGAGGCTACGATTGGCACAGGATCACCAAAATTGGACAACAGAAGATTGGAAACACGTTGCCTGGTCTGATGATTCTTGATTTCAGCTGCGACATTCAGATGGTGGGGTCAGAATTTGTCGCATGGATCCATCCTGCCTTCACCGGTTCAGGTTGGTGGTGTAACAGTGTGGGGGATATTTTCTTGGCACACTTTGGGCCCCTTAGTACCAATTGAGCATTTTTTAAACACCGCACTGCCTGGTTTAAATGCCACGGCCTACCTGAGTATTGTTGCTGACCATGTCCATCCCTTTATGACTACAGTGTCCCCATCTTCTGATGGCTCCTTCCAGCAGGATAATGCACCATGTCACAAAGCTCCAATCATCTCACCACTGGACAATGAGGTCACTGTACTCCAATGTCCTCCACAATCACCATATCTCATCCAATAGAGCACCTCTGGGATGTGGGGGAACGGGGGATTGGTATCATGGATGTGCAGCCGACAAATCTGCAGCAACTGCGTGATGTTATCATGTCACTATGGAGCAAAATCTCTAAGGAATGTTCCCAAAACCTTTTTGAATCTATGCCACCAAGAAGCCTTCCATGGGACTCTGGCGTTCTGATATTACAGCCAGCATCCAAGCCCTGGTGAAGGACTTTCCTCATTGGTGGCCAGAAGCTAAGTCAAGGGCCGATCTACTGTTATAATAGCCTTCCATGGAACTCTGGGTTCCCCTATTACAGCCAGCAGACAAGCCTTGGTAAGGGTCTATCCTCAACGGTGATCAGAAGCTAATTCAAGGACTAATCTAATGTTATAATAGCCTTCCATGGAACTCAGGGGTTCCTGTATTACAGCCAGCATCCAAGCCCTGGTGAAGGACTATCCTCATTGGTTGCCAGAAGCTAAGTCAAGGGCCGATCTACTGTTATAATAGCCTTCCATGGAACTCTGGGTTCGCCTATTACAGCCAGAAGACAAGCCTTGGTAAGGGTCTATCCTCAACGGTGATCAGAAGCTAAGTCAAGGACCAATTTAATGTTATAACAGCCTTCCATGGAACTCAGGGGTTCCTGTATTACAGCCAGCATCCAAGCCCTGGTGAAGGACTATCCTCATTGGTTGCCAGAAGCTAAGTCAAGGACTAATCTAATGTTATAATAGCCTTCCATGGAACTCTGGGTTCGCCTATTACAGCTAGAAGACAAGCCTTGGTAAGGGTCTATCCTCAACGGTGACCAGAAGCTAAGTCAAGGACCAATTTAATGTTATAACAGCCTTCCATGGAACTCAGGGGTTCCTGTATTACAGCCAGCATCCAAGCCCTGGTGAAGGTCTGTTGTCACCTGTTGCCAGAAGCTAAGTCAAGGGCCGATCTACTGGAGTCACACCATCAGTTATGATGGACCTTATAACAACCTTTCCATGGTTGGGCTCTCTAGGGAATGCAAGGGTTTCCCTGAGCAGTGTCAAATTGATCTCTTCCATGGCAGTGCCTGTATAGTTCTAGCAACAACGCCTTTAAGCAGTGGAGCGACTCCTGTAGTCTCTCATGTAACCATGTAACCAACCACTGATCCAATGATCTTTTAAGCTTCCTGTAAGGGTGCCTTCTTCAATGATCACCAATAAATTATTCTTGATAAAAAGTCAGAAGACAAAATCCAATGTGTTTTGAGGGATCAATAGTTCCCCTTCATCAGGGCTTGAATGCTGACTGTAATAAAGATGTATACAGTAATAATACATTATTACTTGGATGCTGCCGGTAGTATAGGTTTACACTGGTCTATCATTGCCAATGGCTTGAAACTAAGCCAAGGTCTTATCTACTGGAGTCACACCATGGCAGATCTTTCAACAGTAGTTCTCAACTTGTGTTCCATGGAACCCTATGGCTCTTCCAGAGGATGCTAGTGGTTCCCTGAGAAGTGGAAGATTGATCTCTTCCCTGGCAGTGCCTGCATAGTTCTTGCCCTTAATGCCCCCTCTAAATGAACTGATGGGGCCCAGTAAATATATTTTAGGCCACCTGGGGCTCTGGGAGAGCCAGGGGAAGCAGAAATAAAGTCCCTGCAGCTGCATCGTAATGCAAATCTGGTGAGGTGGCGGAGGGAGAAAGCCTTGGAGTCAGTACTATTTTCTGGGGGGGAGGGTGGGCAATTGCCCAGTTGCCCCCCCCTCCCTCCCCTGGATCCGCCCCTGGTTCCCACACATCCCAAAAGTGCTCTATTGGATGGAGATATGGAGATGTGGTGACTGTGGAGGCCATTGGACTACAGTGACGTCATTGTCCAGTGGTGAGATGATTGGAGCTTTGTGATATGGTGCATTATCCTGCTAGAAGGAGCCATCAGAAGATGGGGACACTGTAGTCATAAAGGGATGGACATGGTCAGCAACAATACTCACGTAGGCCGTGGTGTTTAAACCATGATCAATTGGTACTAGGGGGACCAAAGTGTGCCAAGAAAATATCCCCCACACCATTACACCCCCCACCACCAGCCTGAACCGGTGATACAAGGCAGAATGGATCCATGCGCCAAATTCTGACCCCACCATCTGAATGTCACAGCTGAAATCCAGACTCATCAGACCGGGTAACGTTGTTCCAATCTTCTATTGGCCAGTTTTGGTGAATTGTAGCCTCAGCTGTCTCTCATGAATTTCGAAACCTTACACGATTCTCCATTTTGGGGGTCCAGAACCCCCCCCCTACGCTTTCTATGTTTAAGGACATGTGACCGCGCTCGGCCGGCCAGCACTGGCTGGGTTAACCTGCACTCATCATTGTCTCTCGGGCTTCTCTGCATTGACATTGTCACCGCAGAACAAATCATTTGTTTTAAGTGAGGCAAACAGTGCGTAGCTCCAGGCGTGAACATTTTGTGAAATGACACTCCGTCATTGCTTGTCTCCACTCACAAGGGCGCATTGTACAAGAGCGCATTGTACGCACCGCGCCCGCTCACAATGCAAGCCGCTATTAATAGGATTTACGGGGATTAACGCGGCTTTATTTGGACGTCTTCGTCATAAATCAAAAGGAAGGGGGGAAAATAAAATGAAAAGATGACTTATAGGTAAATAGGAGAAAACTTAGAAACCTTTATAAGATGTAGGGGAACGGGCCTTATTTATCAAAGTGTCCGCAAGGGGAACTGTCTGTGTTGCCCAAGACACAGGCCTTTTTTCTGCCTCTATTTTTTTTTTCATGGCGGAGTGGAACACACCAAACGTAAATGGGCCCTTAAGATATTTTCAGCGCATTTTCATTCATATCATTGTAACACAGGCAGTAAGTTTACCAATTTACATCTTGCTGTTTCATATTTTCATAATTTCGTATGCTTCAGAACTTCTGACGGACCCACTGAACCTCATAGAGCAGAGGGTTCCAAACTGCGGCTTGGGAGCAGAAGCGGTCTTTTGCTTGCTTTTATCTGGCCCTTGGGGCATCATGCCCCCCGCCATCAGCAACAATGGGACAGAGTTCTTGCCACTGACACCAACAATGGGGCACTATTCCTCCAACTGATACCAATGATGGGGCACTATTCCTCCAACTGATACCAAAGATGGGGCACTATACCTCCCACTGACACCAATGATGGAACGCCATTCCTCCCACTGACACCAATGATGGGGCACTATTCCTCCAACTGATACCAAAGATGGGGCACTATACCTCCCACTGACACCAATGATGGAACGCCATTCCTCCCACTGACACCAATGATGGGGCACTATTCCTCCCACTGACACCAATGATGGGGCACTATTCCTCCCACTGACACCAACGATGGGGCACTATTCCTCCCACTGACACCAATGATGGGGCACCATTCCTCCGACTGACACCAATGATGGGGCACTCTTCCTCCCTCTGACACCAATGGTGGGGTACTATTCCTCCCCCACCGATACCAATGATGGAGCACTATTCCTCCCACTGATACCAATGATGGGGCACTATTCCTCCAACTAAAACCAATAATGGGGCACTATTCCTCCCACAGACATCAATGAAGGGGCACTATTCCTCCCACTGACACCAATGATGGGCCACTATTCCTCCCACTGACAGCAATAATGGGACACTATTGCTCCCACTGACACCAATGATGGGGCACTATTACTCCCACTGACACCCATGGTGGGATACTATTTCTTCTCCTAATACCGATGATGGGTACTATTCTTCATACTGACACCAATGATGGGGCTTGTTTCCTCCCACGGACACCAATGATGGGGTACTATTCCTCCCACAGACACCAATGATGGGGCACTATTCCTCCAACTAACACAAATAATGGGGCACTATTCCTCCCACAGACACCAATGAAGGAGTACTATTCCTCCCTCTGACACCAATGATGGGATACTATTTCTGCCACTGACACCAATGATGGGGCACTATTGCTCTCACTAGTACCAATGATGGGACACTATTCCTCCCCCTAATACCAATGATGGGACACTATTCCTCCCCCTAATACCAATGATGGGGCATTGGTTACTCCCATTGACATCAGGACATTTTCTTCTCCCACTGGCAACAGTTCAGGCCCCCTAAAGTTTGAAGGACAGTAAACTGGCCCTTTGTTTATAAAGTTTGGAGACCCCTGTTATAGAGAGTGAAGTTTGGAGACCCCTGTTATAGAGAGTGAAGTTTGGAGACCCCTGTTATAGAGAGTGAAGTTTGGAGACCCCTGTTATAAAGAGTGAAGTTTGGAGACCCCTGTTATAGAGAGTGAAGTTTGGAGACCCCTGTTATAGAGAGTGAAGTTTGGAGACCCCTGTTATAAAGAGTGAAGTTTGGAGACCCCTGTTATAGAGAGTGAAGTTTGGAGACCCCTGTTATAAAGAGTGAAGTTTGGAGACCCCTGTTATAGAGAGTGAAGTTTGGAGACCCCTGTTATAGAGAGTGAAGTTTGGAGACCCCTGTTATAGAGAGTGAAGTTTGGAGACCCCTGTTATAGAGAGTGAAGTTTGGAGACCCCTGTTATAGAGAGTGAAGTTTGGAGACCCCTGTTATAGAGAGTCAAGTTTGGAGACCCCTGTTATAGAGGGTGAAGTTTGGAGACCCCTGTTATAGAGAGTCAAGTTTGGAGACCCCTGTTATAGAGAGTCAAGTTTGGAGACCCCTGGTATACAGAGTGGTAGATGTGCATTGGGAGAATGGAACAGTAACGCACAGCCTACTAAACAAGCAAATATGACTTCCCTCATTGCTAATACATAACTGAAAATGATACAAAAAGATAATGATTAAAAAAATCAACGTACATTAGTAGAATCGTTGATATCAGGCTCTTTACAGCCACATCTAAAAAATATCTGCAACAAATATGGAAAATCCTTTACCTAGACAAGTCAATACCATTTCTATGGGTCTCAATGAGCACCAGGACTCTCCTGCCCAGATACCCTACAATTCCTTTATAGTCTGACCAAATGACCTCTAAAGAGTGGTGGTGGCCCACAGAGGAACTAAAACCTACAGTGACCGATCAAACTGTCCTACAAGCTCTCAGGCCATTGGTTCATCCTTTGATGCTTCCCTCACTGGCTCTTGGGTTATCTCACTGCCTGATGGTCAGGTAGCCGCATCTGTGACAACCAGACCGACTGCAGAAAGGTCTATCCTCCAGTCTATCCTCCAGTGGCTGGAAGCCAAGCCAACTGTTGATCCACTGGGATCACACCATCAATTATGACAGACCTTATAACAACCTTTCTCAACCAGGGTTCCTTCAGGGGATGCTAGGGGTTTCTTGAGCAATGGTAGATTGGCAGTGCCAGTACGGTTCTAGCACCAATGTCTTTTGGCAGAGGAGAATATCCTCTAGTCTCTCATGTAAATATAGACTGATCCAATGATTTTTTAGCTGCCTGCAAAGGGATTCTTTTCTACTGACCACCAATGTTTAGCCTGGTCCACACAATGTGAACGATCATCCGTTTTATTTTTTGCATGCTAGTCTCATATCGAAAATGAGGTAAAGTTACTAAAATTCTTGTATGACAGAATACAACTTCGGAAGTGATGTAATGTATTGTAAGGTATTCTTTCGTTTCTGCGCATGCATGGTCTTGATCTTCCAATTTTATGTGGACGAATACCATACCGATTAAACAAAAACAGTATGATCTGGTATCGTATGCGAAAAATTTTAATGTGTATCCCTTTGGATAATTTCAGATGAACTTTCCTGATCGGCTCTCGAAAGCTGTGTACCAATGATCAGATTATCGTATGATTGCTCTGCTAAAGTGGTATTTTACATCCAATTTTCTGATCCTGTGTACTAGGTTTAAGGGGTCCTTCTCTACTTATCACCAAGGTAGGTGGAACTTTCCACAGATGAGCAATGTAAGGGGGATCTTTTCCACTGACCAACAATGTAGGGGGAACTTTTCCACAGAACACCAATGCAAGAGGAGACTTCTCTATTGACTGCTAGTGTAGGGGAAACTTCTCCATTGATCACCAATGTAGGGGGAACTTTTCTACAGACCACCAATGCAGAGGGAACCCTTTCCACTGACTACCAATGAAGGCAGAACTTTTCCACAGACCACCAATGGTGGGGGGCTTTTTTCCACTAACTATCAATGTAGGGGGAACTTCCCCATTGACCACCAATGTAGGAAGAACTTTTCCACAGACCACAAATGAAGGGCGAACGTTTCCACTGACTACCAGTGTAGGGGAAATGTCTCCACTGACAACCAATGTAGGCAGAACTTTTCCACTGAAAAGAAAGACATCGAATACCAGTGTAGGGAAAACTTCTGCATTGACCATCAATGTGTGTAGAACTTTTCCACAGATCACCAATGTAGGGAGAACCCTTCCACTGACTACCAATGTAGGGGGAACCCTTTTACTGACTACCAATGTAGGGGCAACCCTTTTACTAACTACCAATGTAGGGGCAACCCTTCCACAGACTACCAATGTAGGGGGAACTTTTCTACTGACTACCAATCTAGAGGGGACTTTTCCATTGACCATCAATGTAGGAAGAACTTTTCCAAAGACCACCAATGTAAGGGGACATTTTCCACTGACTACTAATGTAGGGGGGACTTCTCCATTGACTACCAATGTAGGGGGAATTTTTCCACGGACCAGTAATGTAAGGCAGAACTTTTCCACAGATCATCAATTTAAGGGAAAACTTTTCCACAGACCACCAATGCAAGGCGAGACTTTTCCATTGTCTACCAGTGTAGGGGAAACCTCTCCATTGACTACCAATGTAGGCAGAACTTTTTTAAAGACCACCAATGTAGGGGCAACTTTTCCACAGACCACCAATGTAGGGGGGCTTTTTCCACTGACTACCAATTTAGAAAGAACTTTTCCAAAGACCACCAATGTAGGGGGGGCTTTTTCCACTGATTACCAATGTAGAAAGAACTTTTCCAAATACCGCCAATGTAGGGGGGTCTTTTTCCACCGACTACCAATATAGGGGGAACTTCCCCATTGCCCACCAATGTAGGAAGAACTTTTTCACAGACCACCAATGGTGGGGGGCTTTTTTCCACTGACTATCAATGTAGGGGGAACTTCCCCATTAACCACCAATGTAGGAAGAAATTTTCCACAGACCACAAATGAAGGGGAAACTTTTCTACTAATATAGAGGGAACTTCTCCATTGACCATCGTAGGAAAAACTTTTCCAAAGACCATCAATATAGGGGGACATTTTCCACTGACTACCAATGTAGGGGGAACCATTTTACCGACTACCAATGTAGGGGGAACCCTTTCACAGACTACCAATGTGGGGGAACTTTTCTACTGGCTACCAATGTAGAGGGAACTTCTCCATTGACCATCAATGTAGGAAGAACTTTTCCAAAGACCACCAATGTGGGGGGGATTTTTCACTGACTATTAATGTAAGGGGGACTTCTCCATTGACTACCAATGTATGGGGGAATTTTTCCACAGACCAGCAATGTCAGGCGGAACTTTTCCACAGATCATCAATGTAAGGGAAAACTTTTCCACAGACCACCAATGCAAGGCGTAACTTCTACATTGACTACCAGTGTAGGGGAAACTTCTGCATTGACCACCAATGTATGCAGAACTTTTCCACAGACCACCAATGTAGGGAGAACCCTTCCACTGACTACCAATGTAGGGAGAACTCTTCCACAGACTACCAATGTAGGGGGAACTTTTCTACTGACTACCAATGTAGAGGGAACTTTTCCATTGACCATCAATGTAGGAAAAACTTTTCCAAAGACTGCCAATGTAGGGGGACATTTTCCACTGACTACTAATAGAGGGGGGACGTCTCCATTGACTACCAATGCAGGGGGAATTTTTCCACAAATCATCAATGTAAGGGAAAACTTTTCCACAGACCACCAATGCAAGGCTAGACTTCTACATTGACTACCAGTGTAGGGGAAACTTCTCCATTGACCAGACCACCAATGTAGGCAGAATTTTTCCAAAGACCACCAATATAGGGGCAACTTTTTCCACAGACCACCAATGTAGGGGGGCTTTTTCCACTGGCTACCAATGTAGAAAGAACTTTTCCAAAGACCACCAATATAGGGAGGCTTTTTCCACTGATTACCAATGTAGAAAGAACTTTTCCAAATACCACCAATGTAGGGGGGTCTTTTTCCACCGACTACCAATATAGGGGGAACTTCCCCATTGCCCACCAATGTAGGAAGAACTTTTTCACAGACCACCAATGGTGGGGGGCTTTTTTCCACTGACTATCAATGTAGGGGGAACTTCCCCATTGACCACCAATGTAGGAAGAAATTTTCCACAGACCACCAATGTAAGGGGGAACTTTTCCACTGACCAGACTTCTCCATTGAATACCAGTGTAGGGAAAATTTCTACATTGACCACCAATGTGTGCAGAATGTTTCCACAGACCACCAATGTAGGGAGAACCTTTTTACTGACTACCAATATAGGGGGAACCCTTCCACAGACTACCAATGTAGGGGGAACCCTTCCACAGACTACCAATGTAGGGGGAACTTTTCTACTGACTACCAATATAGAGCCAACTTCTCCATTGACCATCAACGTAGGAAGAACTTTTCCAAAGACCATCAATGTAGGGGGACATTTTCCACTGACTACCAATGTAGGGGGAACCCTTTTACTGACTACCAATGTAGGGGGAACCCTTCCACAGACTACCAATGTAGGGGGAACTTTTCTACTGACTACCAATGTAGAGGGAACTTCTCCATTGACCATCAATGTAGGAAAAACTTTTCCAAAGACCCCCAATGTAGGGGGACATTTTCCACTGACTACTAATGTAGGGGGAACTTCTCCATTGACTACCAGTGTAGGGGAAACTTCTCCATTGATAACCAATGTAGGCAGAACTTTTCCAAAGACCACCAATGTAGGGGCAACTTTTCCACAGACCACCAATGTAGGGGGGATTTTTCCACTGACTACCAATGTAGAAAAAACTTTTCCAAAGACCACCAATGTAGGGGGGCTTTTTTCACTGACTACCAGTGTAGAAAGAACTTTTCCAAAGACCACCATTGTGGGGGGTCTTTTTCCACCGGCTACCAATATAGGGGGAACTTCCCCATTGCCCACCAATGTAGGAAGATCTTTTCCACAGACCACCATGTAAGGGGAACCTTTCCACAGACCACCAATGTAGGGGGATCTTTTCTACAGACCACCAATGTAGGGGGATCTTTTCCACTGACTACCAATGTAGGGGGAAATTTTCACTGACTACCAATGTAGGGAAATCTTTTCCACGGGCCACCAATATAAAGGGAAACTTTCCCACTGATCACTAGTTTAGGGGGAATTTTTCCATAGGCCACCAATGTAGGGGGAACTTTTCCACAGGCCACCAATGTAGGGGGAACTTTTCCACAGACCACCAATGTAGGGGGAACTTTTCCACAGGCCACCAATGTAGGGTTTGTTTTTTTTACTGACTACCAATGTAGGAAGAACTTTTCCACTGACTACTAATGTAGGAGGAACTTCTCCATTGACCATCAATGTAGGGGGAACTTTTCCACAGACCACCAATAAATGGCGAACTTTTCTATTGACTACTACCAATGTAGGGGGAACTTTTCCACAATTGTTAAAAACGATACTGTGAGCTTGCAGACATCCCTTTTAGTAGGGGTAGTGATTTCAAGGGTTCCTCCGTGGAAAGAGGCCACTTTATAAATAAAGTAGGCCCGGAGTGCCTCTTTAAAGGTTCAGTAGGAATAATGGAGGTTTTTCCCGACTCCGCTGTCAATCTCCTGGGAGTTGGCGCAGGATGTATAACAACCGAACTGCTACATAAATCCTCAGCAAACCGATAGGCCAGCATACGCCCCTCCGAAAAATGTAAGTCAACAGTAAATCCTGCCTTTTAATATGCACTGTACTCCGCTTCGTGCCGCGGCTTGTCCTAATCTCGCTCGCTCGCGCTCAGCCCCTTTCCAGCGAGAAGGAGGAAAGAAAAAAGAAAAAAAAGTTTCTGGACTCAGGTAAACTTTCTATGAAGTAGGTTTAACCCCTTCCACTCGTTGGGATGGGGGGGGGGGATAATGCCGCTGCTGTGTTTTACTGGGGGGGCTCCATTGGGGCTCATTCACACCAGAGCTGCATTGGAAACATAGGCAAGGGCAACATAGACGGCAGAAATTGTTTTCTATGTGCCCTGTTCACACCATAACCTTACGTTGCGTAAAAACGTGGCATGTGCCCATTTTTACGCAGGGCAACACCTCCGGGCGTGGTGACGCAACATGCCCAACGTGCATAGAGTTTAATGAAATGTTACTTTGTCACAAAGTAACATTTTTAAAAAGTTAAAAAAAAATTTTTAAAAATCACCGACCAGCGTGTTGTTTTCCAGCATTCACGCACTAAACGGCGCAGAATACGAGCCCCTCGGGCCAGTTGCGGAACGGGAAAAAAAAACGCCCTTTTTTTGCGCACCCGCACAGGAACGCACTGCCTCCAGGTGGCGTTATGAATTATAAGCACCCCACGCATCTCACAAACGTAGTATGCGTTTGCGGCCCGCTAAACCGCATGGCATCACAGTTCCATGCGGTTTGGTGCGGCTGGCGTGATTTTAAAAAAAAAATAAAAAATAATTTAAAAAAATAAATAAAAAAATAAAAAATAATAATAAAAAAATAAAAAAAACACCTGCCACACTTTTTTTGTTAAAATGAACGGGGCTGCCAGAAACGCACAGGAATGCGTAAAAAAAAAAAAGCGAGCGCTTGGACACCCCAATACGGCGGGGACCTGGCACCTAAGGTAGCCATGCACGTCGCGACTTGAGATCGGTTCAGGCACAAGCGATCGATCGTCGATGGAAAACATCGCATGTTTCGGTACCGTTCCATCGACAAAAAAAAAATATAGATCGAAAATGACAACATATCAGTTATGAATGGAAACGTTCTATCGAAGACGATCACCCAATTATTTCCATTCATGATCAGTTCTCAGATTTGTGTTCAGTCGATCAGGAAGCGATCGTCAAAATGACAACCACAGCCGATCGTCTTGGCAGAGTCAAAGTGAATATAGAGCTCACTAGGATTTTTTTTTTTTAAGTTTCATTATTGCAGGTGCACTGAATGATCGATTGTAAAACCATATTGATAGGCTGATATTGATAGGTGTGTGTGGCCACATTTAGATTCAGCACACTTAGAAGTGTGGCTAAATTGCCACGCCTCTCCAAAACAATCCGTGCGTGGATCACGTTTCACAGGCGATTGGCAGGTGGTGAGGGGGGGGGGGGTTAACATGATGCCTCCCCCCCCATGTGCCCCAGCTGCATGCATTGTGGGGCGGTTTTGCAGCATCCTCGTGTATCTGAACGGATCGATTTCGGTAACCTGTACCCGTAATGGACACCGGCTGACTTGACACCATCCACAGGCAGCTTAACTCTTCAGTGGGGCGCAGAAGTTGGATACAATACAATACATTTACTCCACCTAGTTGCAGTACAGAGGATGTTTTTCCAGTCTTTTGAAGCCTAAGAAGACAACGGGATCGATTTACTAAAACCGGAGAGTGCAAAATCTGGTGCAGCTCTGCATAGAAGCCAATCAGCTTCCAGGTTTTATTGTCAACGCTTCAATGAACAACCTGAAGTTAGAAGCTGATTGGCTCCCATGCACAGCTGGAAGAAGTGGGGTGAGTCTAGATAGGACTAAACTAACTAGCACTAAACAGGAGGGGGGAGAACCGAGGAAGATACTAAAATCACATAGTAAACAAGCTGTAGTGGCCAGAAACTGCCACTAGATGTCAGCATGCTAATGAAATACAATGCAGAAAAATGAAGTGGGGGCGGGGCCAGAGGCAGCTCTGGGCTTTGTGAGGCCTTAGGCCAGGGGGTAGGCAACATCGCCGCCCCCCCCCAGCCGTTTTGAAACTACAAGTCCCATGAGACATTGCAAGACCCTGACAATCTCAGGCAGGACTCCTGGAGGCAGGGGCATGATGGGATTTGTAGTTTCACCGCAGCTTGGAGGGCCGAGGTTGCCTACCCCTGGGCTTAGGCAAAACTTAGACATGAGGCCCCAGGCATGCCCCTAATGGGAGAAATAATCTCCAGAAGTCAGTGGCTGTGCACAGCAGCGTTAAAGTTTCCTCTCATCTCCCAAAAAAAAAATTTAACACTGCAGAGGTCCCCCGGTGCAAAAAAAACATGAAAGGCTCCCCCGACCCGAGCCCAGGGCCCTTTACCCCCATTGTGGGACCCTTTATTATAGTCCTGTAGAGGGACCCTTCCACATGTTCTGCAGTGGGCCCCCCTTCCTGCCCTTACATTAGAATCCCTTCTTACATCAGAGTTCCCAGCATTCCCAGAGCCCCCTTTATATCAGAGTCTGCAGGGTTTCCCTTACAGTGCAAGCCGGAACTCTGTGGACCCTGATGTAAAGGGGAACTCTGCCGACCCTGATGTAAAGGGGAACTCTGCGGACCCTGATGTAAAGGGGAACTCTGCGGACCCTGATGTAAAGGGGAACTCTGCGGACCCTGATGTAAAGGGGAACTCTGCGGACCCTGACGTAAAGGGGAACTCTGCGGACCCTGATGTAAAGGGGAACTCTGCGGACCCTGACGTAAAGGGGAACTCTGCGGACCCTGATGTAAAGGGGAACTCTGCGGACCCTGATGTAAAGGGGAACTCTGCTGACCCTGATGTAAAGGGGAACTCTGCGGACCCTGATGTAAAGGGGAACTCTGCCGACCCTGATGTAAAGGGGAACTCTGCGGACCTTGATGTAAAGGGGAACTCTGCGGACCTTGATGTAAAGGGGAACTCTGCGGACCCTGATGTAAAGGGGAACTCTGCGGACCCTGATGTAAAGGCGAACTCTGCGGACCCTGATGTAAAGGGGAACTCTGCTGACCCTCATGTAAAGGGGAACTCTGCTGACCCTCATGTAAAGGGGAACTCTGCTGACCCTCATGTAAAGGGGAACTCTGCTGACCCTCATGTAAAGGGGAACTCTGCTGACCCTCATGTAAAGGGGAACTCCGCTGACCCTGATGTAAAGGGGAACTCTACGGAGCCTGATGCAAAGGGGAACTCTGCTGACCCTGATGTAAAGGGGAACTCTGCGGAGCCTGATGTAAAGGGGAACTCTGCTGACCCTGATGTAAAGGGGAACTCTGCTGACCCTGGTGTAAGAGGTTCTCTGGTCACCAGAGCCCCCCTCCTCTTAGTTTGCAGAGTTCCTCCTTATCTCAGAATCCCCCTTGCACTGTAACTTTGCTAACTCTGATGTAAGGGGGAACTCTGTGTATGCTGATGTAAGTGGGGGGGGGGCTCTGGTGACCAAAGAACCTCATACCCCAGAGTTCCCCTTTACACCAGAATCCACAACATTCCCCTTTACATCAGGCTCCACAGAGTTCCCCTTTACATCAGCGTAAGCAGAGCTCCCCCTTACATCAGATTAAGCAGAGTTCCCCCTTACATCAGAGTAACCAGAGTTCCCCCTTACATCAGAGCTAGCAGCATTCCCCCTTACATCAGAGTAAGCAGAGATCCTCCTTACATCAGAGTTAGCAGAGTTCCTCCTTACATCAGAGTAAGCAGAGTTCCTCCTTACATCAGAGTAAGCAGAGTTCCCCCTTACATCAGAGTAAGCAGAGTTCCCCCTTACATCAGAGTAAGCAGAGTTCCTCCTTACATCAGAGTTAGCAGAGTTCCCCCTTACATCAGAGTTAGCAGAGTTCCCCCTTACATCAGAGTGTAAGGGGGAACTCTGCTTACTCTGATGTAAGGGGGAACGCTGCTTACTCTGATGTAAGGGGGAACTCTGCTTACGCTGATGTAAAGGGAAACTCAGAGTAAACAGAGTTCCCCCTTACATCAGAGTAAGCAGAGTTCCCCCTTACGTCAGAGTAAGCAGAGTTCCCCCTTACATCAGAGTAAGCAGAGTTCCCCCTTACATCAGAGTAAGCAGAGTTCCCCCTTACATCAGAGTAAGCAGAGTTCCCCCTTACATCAGAGTAAGCAGAGTTCCCCCTTACATCAGAGTTAGCAGAGTTCCTCCGTAAAATCAGAGTTAGCAGAGTTCCTCCCTACATCACAGTTAGCAGAGTTCCTCCGTAAAATCAGAGTTAGCAGAGTTCCTCCTTACATAAGAGTTAGCAGAGTTCCTCCTTACATCAGAGTAAGCAGAGTCCCCCCTTATATCAGAGTAAGCAGAGTTCCCCCTTATATCAGAGTAAGCAGAGTTCCCCCTTACATTAGAGTAAGCAGCGTTCCCCCTTACATCAGAGTTAGCAGAGTTCCTCCGTAAAATCAGAGTTAGCAGAGTTCCTCCTTACATCACAGTTAGCAGAGTTCCTCCATAAAATCAGAGTTAGCAGAGTCTGCAGAGTAAATACAAGGTAAATGGGTTCACTGATGTAGGAGGTATTTGCCTAATTAAAGAGCTGCCTCTGGGCAGGGCACAAACTATCAATTCATCATCAATAATGATATCAAACAATGCAGCAAATATGGTATTGATCGAAAATATATTTTAACAGAATTTTTTTTTTAAATCAATCTGGATTACAATTCAGTCAGCCAATCAGAAACGATCAATTAAAGGCCACCACTGCATTACCAAACCATTTGAATCGAGGGTCTGTGGTTTACAAATGATCACTTGAAAGATCCTATCTATCCGTGTGTGGTCACTAAAGAAAGAGAATTCCCCTCATTTCCTGTTGTAGTGACTACAGCTTTACCAGACAGGAAGTGAGGGGAAATCTCTTTGTACGTGGCTACACATGGATAGAAAGGATCTTTCAATTCCTCATTTGTAACCCATAGATCCTGGCATTTGAAAGATATAGTTATGCTGCCGTGGCATTTTATTGGTCATTTCCAGGAGTTCATGAGTTCCAAGAGCCCCTGAGATGCCGGTAACAAAAAAAGGACCAATGGGGAAGCTTGGGATATGGAAAGGCCTAAGCCTGACCTTCTTTCCTTCAGCAGCTGAAGTCACTTCTGAAAAAGAAGATTTGAACGTAACTTCGGCTGCATGTATTTCTGGATCTACGGATTGTTTTTTTTTTATCAGATGCAATCACTGGTGCTCCCCCTGACCATGCCTTCATCCGCTTTTCTATCCAGAAGGATTGCCTGCAGCAAACTGATGACATCCCCCCGGCACAGCACAAACTCACCCCCCCCCAAAAAAAAATCCTAGCACAATTCGTCTACCCTTCAATTCTCCCTTCTGGGCACAAATCCTCACCCCCACTCCAACCCCCCCCAAAAAAAATCCCCCCCAACACAAATCGCCTCCCCCTCTGCCATATCACATCTTTTAACACAAACCCACCAAATCCCCCATTTAGCACAAATCCTCTTCCCCCATCCCCCTCTTCCAACACGAATCCCCCCCCAAATCACCACTCCTAAGACCCCCCCCCATCAAATTTCCCCTCTTAGAACAATTCTTACTCCCCTGATGCCTCCCAAATTCCCTCTTCCCAACACAAATTCCCCCTCCCCTCTCTAATCTCCTTGTGGCACCCCCCTCCACCTCATATGATACCACAGTGCCCAGGGCAGCCGTCCCTCCTGCCCCCCCCCCTGTCCCGGCCCTACCCTGCATTACCTGCTGGAGCTAACTATCCAGCCCAGGAATTTCTGAAGTGACAGCCCTGGTGAAGGTAGAGGGTGTGGAGCTCTGGAACGTGTTGGATTTCTGCTGATTATTCAATAAAAAAAGAATTCTGGACTCTGGTGTGGCGCCCTTTACTGACACTCTTTCTATTCATTAAAGGCGGTGCTTATCTGAGACTTTATACTGTTGCTGTCTATTGTGACAGGTTCGGAATGTATCCATGCAAACTTGTAAGGTTAATGACAAGTCCACTTTAAATGTCGACTTTTACTGACTTCTTGTCATGTTTTATTATAGTCCCCTTCAGGAAATAGGTCGGTTCCTATAAAGAGTTCTCCATGCGCCCCTCTGCGTCGTTCTTGGGTTTCCCGTCAGGCCCTCTCCCCCATTTCCTAATCCATCGACCGGCTGGAACACGTCCCCTGCTTATCTAGCGATACAAATCCTTTATTCCAGCGCTTAGCGTCTCCTATACAAAGTGTATCCTGATTTTCGAGAAAAGCTACATTTTTTCCTCTCTCTTTTTTCAGGCTGAGCTTTTAGGTTCGGCCAGAAGATATTCAGCGAAAGGCTGAGAAGACACGAGCTGTCAGCCGGCTGTTATTCACAGGGCCGGTCCCTCGAAAACAAACACAGGAGGATCAAGCAAGAGAAAACAGAGCAGGCTTGAAAAAAATGGGAAGATCAGTCAGCTGTTCGTGGATAGAATCTGCGTGACGCGCTGCTCACGGTTAACCCCTTTCGGCCCATCGGCTAAATGCCTAACTTCCCCATGCCAGATTAGACCTTATTTAATATATACTAATCAGCAGTGGAAATAAATCAGCATCACCATGGAGTAATCAGCAGTGAAAATCAAACAGAATCACCATGGAGTAATCAGCAGTGGAAATAAATCAGCATCACTGTGGAGTAATCAGCAGTGGAAATAAATCAGCATCACTGTGGAGTAATCAGCAGTGGAAATAAATCAGCATCACTGTGGAGTAATCAGCAGTAAAAATCAAACAGAATCACTGTGGAGTAATCAGCAGTGAAAATCAATCAGGATCACTGTGGCATAATCAACAGTGAAAGTCAAACAGAATCACTGTGGAGTAATCAGCAGTGACAATCAAACAGAATCACTGTGGCATAATCAGCAGTGACAATCAAACAAAATTACTGTGGCGTAATCACCAGTGAAAATCAAACAGAATCACTATGAAGTAATTAGCAGTGAAAATCAAACAGAACCACAGTGGAGTAATCAGCAGTGACAATCAAACAGAATCACTATGGAATAATTATTAGTGAAAGTCAAACAGAATTACTGTTAAGTAATTAGCAGTGACAATCAAACAGAATCACTGTGGAGTACCCAGCAGTGAAAATCAAATGGAATTAATGTGTTGTAATCAGTAGTGAAAATCAAACGGAATCACCGTCGAATAATCAGCAGTGAAAATCAAACAGAATCACAGTGGAGTAACCAGCAGTGAAAATCAAACAGAATCACAGTGGAGTAACCAGCAGTGAAAATCAAACAGAATCACTATGGAGTAATCAGCAGTGAAAATCAACAGAATCACTATGGAGTAATCAGCAGTGACAATCAAGCAGAATCACTGTGGAATAATCAGCAATGACAATCAAACAGAATCACTGTGGAATAATCAGCAATGACAATCAAACAGAATCACTGTGGAGTAACCAGCAATGACAATCAAACACAATCACCTCTGACTAACCAATTGCCGACCAAGCCTTTTCTGCTACTTTTTGTTTACAAGTTTAAATCAGTATTTTTTTGCTAGAAAATAATTAGAACCCCTAAACATTATATGTTTTTTTAGCAGAGGCCCTAGGGAATAAAATGGCGATCATTGTAATTTTTTATGTCACATCGTGGTTATTCAAACACAATTTTTGGGGGGAAAAAATACACTTTAGTGAGTCAAAAAAATGAAAACACAATATTTACCTGAATTTCTTTGTAAAATATGAAAGATGATGTTCCGCCCAGTAAATAGATACCTAACATGTCAAACATTAAAATTGCACACGCTCGTGGAATGGCAACAAACTACGGTACTTAAAAATCTCCATAGGCGACGCTTTAATAATTTTTACAGGTTACCAGTTTAGAGGTAATTATTGCTCTCACTCAGACGTGCATGGTGATACCTCACATGTATGGTGTGAACATCGTTTAGATATACGTGTGCGACTTATGTAAGCATTCGCTTCTACGCGCAAGAATGGGGGGATGGGGACGCTTTAAAAATGTTTTTTTTTTTTTTTTTTTTTTTACACTTTTCCTTTAATTTTTTTTCATCCCTTTTATTCCTATTACAAGGAAAGTAAATATCCCCGTAATAGAAATAAGGGATGACAGGTCCTCTTTATGAAGAGATCGGGGGTCAATAAGACCCCAAATATCTTCTTTACCTTTAAAAGCAAAAGATAAAAAAAAAAGTATTGCTGTTTTGCTTTAAAAAAATAAATAAAATTGTTTACGTCCACCCTAGACAGGAAGTGACGTCATGATGTCGCTCCAGTCCTCCAAGGCCATAGAGGTGATCAGAGACAATCTGTTCACCTCTCTGACCAGGCGGCCGCATCATCGGATCGTTTCTCGGGCCACTTGGACCGCTTTCATGAGAAAGCCAGCCACCTGCTGAAAATAAATATATACCAGGGCACTTGGTCTAGTCACTCTCTCTCCAGCACTTGCTCTAGTCAGTCTCTAGTTCTTGATCTAGTCAGTCTCTCAAACACTTGATTTAGTCAGTCTCTCTCTCTCTAGCACATGATTCTAGGCAGTCTCTCCAACACTTGATCTAGTCTGTCTCTCTCTAGAACTTGATCTAGCCAGTCTCTCTCTAGCACTTGCTCTAGTCAGTCTCTTTCATTAGCACTTGATCTAGACACTCTCTCTCCAGCACTTGATCTAGTCAGTCTTTAGTTCTTGATCTAGTCAGTCTCTCAAACACTTGATCTAGACAGTCTCCCTCCAGCACATGATTCTAGGCAGTCTCTCCAACACTTGATCTAGTCAGTCTCTCTCTCTAGAACTTGATCTAGCCAGTCTCTCTCTAGCACTTGCTCTAGTCAGTCTCTTTCATTAGCACTTGATCTAGACAGTCTCTCTCCAGCACTTGATCTAGTCAGTCTCTCTCTCGCATTTGGTCTAGTCACTCGCGCTCTCTAGCACTTGATCTAGTCAGTCTCTCTCTCGCATTTGGTCTAGTCACTCGCTCTCTCTAGCACTTGATCTAGTCAGTCTCTCTCTCGTACTTGGTCTAGTCACTCTCTCTCTCTAGCACTTGATCTAGTCAGTCTCTCTAGCACTTGATCTACTTAGTCTCTATCTAGTCAGTCTCTCTCTAGCACTTGATCTAGTCAGTCTTTCTCTAGTACTTGGTCTAGTCAGTCTCTCTCTAGAACTTGATCTGGTCAGTCTCTCTCTCTAGTTCTTGATCTAGTCAGTCTCTCTAGCACTTGATCTACTTAGTCTCTATCTAGTCAGTCTCTCTCTAGCACTTGATCTAGTCAGTCTTTCTCTAGTACTTGGTCTAGTCAGTCTCTCTCTAGAACTTGATCTGGTCAGTCTCTCTCTCTAGTTCTTGATCTAGTCAGTCTCTCTCTAGTTCTTGATCTAATCAGTCTCTCTCTAATACTTGGTCTAGTCAGTCTCTCTCTAGAACTTGATCTAGACAGTCTTTCTGCAGTACTTGATCTAGTCAGTCTCTCTAGTACTTTGTCTAGACAATCTCTCTCCAACACTTGATCTAGTCTCTCTCTCTCGAGCACTTGATCCAGTCAGTCTCTCTCCAGCACTTGATCTAGTCAGTCTTTCTCTAGTTCTTGATCTAATCAGTCTCTCCCTAGTATTTGGTCTAATTAGTCTCTTTCTCTAGTTCTTGATCTAGTCTCTCTCTCTCTCTCTCTAGCACTTGATCTAGTCAGTCTCTCTCCAGCACTTGATCTAGTCAGTCTCTCTTTCTAGTTCTTGATCTAGTCAGTCTCTTTCTCTAGTTCTTGATCTAGTCTGTCTATCCCTAGTTCTTGATCTATTCAGTCTCTGTCTAGTTCTTGATCTAGTCAGTCTCTCCCTAGTATTTGGTCTAATCAGTCTCTCTGTCTAGTTCTTGAACTAGTCAGTCTCTTTCTCTAGTTCTTGATCTAGTCAGTGTTTCTTTAGTTCTTGATCTAGTCTCTCTCTCTCTAGCACTTGATCTAGTCAGTCTCTCTCCAGCATTTGATCTAGTCAGTCTTTCTCTAGTTCTTGATCTAATAGAAAAATAGACTTTCCAGGCACCAATTATAGAAAAAAAATATATATAAAATGTAAACATATAATACACGGAAAAACATTAAAATATTGCAAATACATGCAACAAGCAGCTAAACCTCTCCAACATGGATCATGAATGTCAAAACCGTGTCGGTATAGACATGTATGACTATACTGAATTGTAACATACAACAAAGCTCTACATGTTTCACGAAAATTGCTTCTTCAGGAGCTTGATAAACAATCTAAGGAGAGAAAAAGGCAATCAATAACATGCATGCGCAGTCCGCAAAACGGCTACAACAGACGCAGCCGTGCGAGAGGAGCGTCACCCTGTGAGCCTCAGGGCTGAGAGCTCCCCCAAGTGTGCACTCCGAGACAGCAATGTTAAAGAACATTGCATGGGGCCGGTAAACAAAGCCTAAACAGTGGGTGGTGAGACGGCCACATAGGGGGGAGAGAAACCACAGGAGGGAGAATAACAAACCTGGACCACAAATGCCGCATAAGTCATTCCCACAAGGGGACAGACTGCGGCTATCCGGCCACACATATAACCCGCAGCAACAGCATGCTACACTACCCAACTAGATGATGCCATTAGAAATTGTTTTACTTGGCACGTCCCCACATGTCACCCGTTGCACTTTCTGCATTCCCTGGTTATGGCCCCCCTTTTTGATATTCCCTGCAAATTCTTGAGACTTCATACCATTATTACAAACTATTATAAATGTTATTGATTGCCTTTTTCTCTTCTTAGATTGTTTATCAAGCTCCTGAAGAAGTGATTTTCGCGAAACATGTAGAGCTTTGTTGTATGTTACAATTCAGTATAGTCATACGTGTCTATACCGACATGGTTTTGACATTCATGATCCATATTAGAGAGGTTTAGTTGTTTGTAGCATGCATTTGCAATATTTTAATGTTTGTATTATATGTTTAATAAAGATTATATATTTTTTTCTATAAGTGGTGCCTGGAAAGTCAATTTTTCCATTTTTCTATTTGACCATTGATGTTTAGGACGTGGCACTGCGCTACTGTAAACTTCCACAGTTCCATCCTGTGTTGGAGTTTGGCAAACTTTTTGATCCATAGTTCTTGATGTAGTCAGCCTCTCTCTACCACCTGATCTAGTCATGCCCCGTACACACGATCGGAAATGCTGCCAGCAAAAGACCGATGAGAGCTTTTGGTCAGAAAATGCGACCGTGTGTATGCTCCATCGGACTTTTGCTGGCGGAACTCCAGCCAGCAAAAGATTGAGAGCAGGTTCTCTATTTTTCGGTTAGAAAAAATTCCTATCCGAAAAAGCGATCGCCTGTATGCAATTCGGACGCACAAAAAAAACACGCATGCTCAGAAACAATTCAACGCATGCTCGGAAGCAGTGAACTTAATTTTCTCGGCTTGTCGTAGTGTTGTACGTCACCGCGTTCTTGATGATTAAAAGTTCGGAGAACTTTTATGTGACCGTGTGTATGCAAGACAAGCTTGAGCGGAATCCCATCGGAAAAGCAGTCATATCTTTTTCCGACCAAAATTCAGATTGTGTGTACACGGCATCAGTCTCTCTCTCTCTAGTTCTTGATCTAGTCAGTCTCTCTCTAGCGCTTGATCTAGTCAGTCTCTCTCTCTCTAGCGCTTGATCTAGTCAGTCTCTCTCTCTAGTTCTTGATCTAGTCAGTCTCTCTCTAGCACTTGATCTAGTCAGTCTCTCTCTAGCACTTGATCTAGTCAGTCTCTCTCTACCACTTGATCTAGTCAGTCTCTCTCTAGTTCTTGATCAAGTCAGTCTCTCTCTCTAGTTCTTGATCTAGTCAGTCTCTCTCTACCACTTGATCTAGTCAGTCTCTCTCTCTAGCGCTTGATCTATTCAGTCTCTCTCTAGTTCTTGATCTAGTCAGTCTCTCTCTCTCTAGTTCTTGATCTAGTCAGTCTCTCTCTCTAGTTCTTGATCTAGCCAGTCTCTCTCTCTCTAGTTCTTGATCTAGTCAGTCTCTCTCTCTAGTTCTTAATCTAGTCAGTCTCTCTCTCTAGTTCTTGATCTAGTCAGTCTCTCTCTAGCACTTGGTCTAGTCAGTCTCTCTCTAGCGCTTGATCTAGTCAGTCTCTCTCTCTAGTTCTTGATCTAGTCAGTCTCTCTCTCTAGTTCTTGATCTAGTCAGTCTCTCTCTCTAGTTCTTGATCTAGTCAGTCTCTCTCTAGTGCTTGATCTATTCAGTCTCTCTCTAGTTCTTGATCTAGTCAGTCTCTCTCTCTCTAGTTCTTGATCTAGTCAGTCTCTCTCTCTAGTTCTTGATCTAGTCAGTCTCTCTCTCTAGTTCTTGATCTAGTCAGTCTCTCTCTCTCTAGTTCTTGATCTAGTCAGTCTCTCTCTCTAGTTCTTAATCTAGTCAGTCTCGCTCTCTAGTTCTTGATCTAGTCAGTCTCTCTCTCTAGTTCTTGATCTAGTCAGTCTCTCTAGCACTTGGTCTAGTCAGTCTCTCTCTAGCGCTTGATCTAGTCATTCTCTCTCTCTAGTTCTTGATCTAGTCAGTCTCTCTCTCTAGTTCTTGATCTAGTCAGTCTCTCTCTCTAGTTCTTGATCTAGTCAGTCTCTCTAGCACTTGATCTAGTCAGTCTCTCTCTCTAGTTATTGATCTAGTCAGTCTCTCTAGCACTTGATCTAGTCAGTCTCTCTCTAGTTCTTGATCTAGTCAGTCTCTCTCTCTAGCGCTTGATCTAGTCAGTCTCTCTCTCTAGCGCTTGATCTAGTCAGTCTCTCTCTAGTTCTTGATCTAGTCAGTCTCTCTCTAGCACTTGATCTAGTCAGTCTCTCTCTATCACTTTATCTAGTCAGTCTCTCTCTAGCGCTTGATCTAGTCAGTCTCTCTCTCTAGCGCTTGATCTAGTCAGTCTCTCTCTCTAGCGCTTGATCTAGTCAGTCTCTCTCTAGTTCTTGATCTAGTCAGTCTCTCTCTCTAGTTCTTAATCTAGTCACTCTCTCTCTCTAGTTCTTAATCTAGTCAGTCTCTCTCTCTAGTTCTTGATCTAGTCAGTCTCTCTCTAGCACTTGGTCTAGTCAGTCTCTCTCTAGCGCTTGATCTAGTCAGTCTCTCTCTAGTTCTTGATCTAGTCAGTCTCTCTCTATCACTTGATCTAGTCAGTCTCTCTCTAGCGCTTGATCTAGTCAGTCTCTCTCTCTAGTTCTTGATCTAGTCAGTCTCTCTCTCTAGTTCTTGATCTAGTCAGTCTCTCTCTAGTTCTTGATCTAGTCAGTCTCTTTCTCTAGTGCTTGATCTAGTCAATCTCTCTCTAGTTCTTGATCTAGTCAGTCTCTCTCTAGTTCTTGATCTAGTCAGTCTCTCTCTCTAGTTCTTGATCTAGTCAGTCTCTCTCTCTACCACTTGATCTAGTCAGTCTCTCTCTCTAGTTCTTGATCTAGTCAGTCTCTCTCTACCACTTGATCTAGTCAGTCTCTCTCTCTAGTTCTTGATCTAGTCAGTCTCTCTCTCTAGTTCTTGATCTAGTCAGTCTCTCTCTCTCTCTAGTTCTTGATCTAGTCAGTCTCTCTCTCTAGTTCTTGATCTAGTCAGTCTCTCTCTCTAGTTCTTGATCTAGTCAGTCTCTCTCTCTCTAGTTCTTGATCTAGTCAGTCTCTCTCGCTAGTTCTTGATATAGTCAGTCTCTCTCTCTACCACTTGATCTAGTCAGTCTCTCTCTCTACCACTTGATCTAGTCAATCTCTCTCTCTCTCTAGTTCTTGGTCTAGTCAGTCTCTCTCTCTAGCGCTTGATCTAGTCAGTCTCTCCCTCTAGTTCTTGATCTAGTCAGTCTCTCTCTCTAGTTCTTGATCTAGTCAGTCTCTCTATCTAGTTCTTGATGTAGTCAGTCTCTCTCTCTAGTTCTTGATCTAGTCAGTCTCTCTCTCTAGTTCTTGATCTAATCAGCCTCTCTCTACCACTTGAACTAGTCAGTCTCTCTCTAGTTCTTGATCTAGTCAGTCTCTCTCTCTAGTTCTTGATCTAGTCAGTCTCTCTCTAGTTCTTGATCTAGTCAGTCTCTCTCTCTAGTTCTTGATCTAGTCAGTCTCTCTCTCTAAATGCCATAATATCGGTGGTAGTTGGTGCCACATGGTTGCCACATTCGTTATCCACGTTCTGGATGGATCTGATGGTTTGAGACTACCACCGATATTATGGCATTTAACCATGCCTTTTAAGGTAAGGGCTCTGTGAGCACATTGAACAGCTGTTATTATACCACTATCTACACTCCAGATCCTGTTTCATCTATTGTGAAGATCCATGAACTGTTTTACACACTTATTTCTTGGACTCCATAATATTTTTATTTCCACGTTATATATTTTTACACATTAATATAACATTTTTTACACGATTTAATCATCATATTATTGTTGTGTATCACCACCCTGATTATAATTTCCTATAGGTTTGTTTTTACACACCTTTTTTCTATATCATGATTTATCCTTTAGTTATTTAGCACATTGATGTTTCACTTTTATTGGTGCGTTCATTCATGACCCCCCAGTGGGCATTCCATTCAGTCACAGTTTATGGCTTTGCGCTAAATCATTTTGTTTATTCACTAGGTTATTGGTTGATTTGTGACCACCATTAGATTTTGCTGCATTTTTCCATTTTTTTCACCTTTAATAGCGCAGAGGTTCTTTTACTGTATCATTTTAGTCTCTCTCTCTACCACTTGATCTAGTCAGTCTCTCTCCAGCAATCATCCTAGCCAGTCTTTTTGGCACTTGATCCACACCTCTGTAAATCTCGGACCAAGCACACTTTTAGAAACCTCTTCTCAATTATCTCTCAATAAACATGTGTACTGTACGGTAGTCTGTACCCATCAGACGAGCACCAGGGTAAAAGAAAGACGATCGTCTGTCAAATATAAATATTCAGCACTAGATTGAGAAAAAACAGGCTGCTGCCTATTGGCTCCAGTCTTCACTGTGGCATTCCTCCGGTGCTCTAAGCTTCTGTACTAGCGATATACCTATGATCACCGCCAACACTACTTTCCAAATGTGATAATGCATGCCTGTATGTCCTCAAGGATGCACAGGATCCTACGAACAGAGGCTGTAGTCCTACACAGGGGCCCGGCTACACAGCGATTGACTTGAGTCAGGAAAAGTGGTGGAGACGTACTAACAACTAACAGTATTCTGTTTATTGATTGCTAAAATATTATATATGGTAACAATTATAAAACTGTTGCAAGAAACACAATAAAAGCCATAAATCTGATGGGAGTAGACTGTCATATTTTTTTTTTCCTCTTTTTGCTTTTGGAGTTCACCCTGGAATGGTTGTGATTAATTCTGACACATCAAGGTGTCACTGTCACAATAGATTTTTCTCACGGTTAATTAGACACGGTGAAAGAGTCAGATGTTATCATTAACCATTTATATGGGGAGGGGGATGTGGGATGGGACACTGCCGGCCAATGACATGGGACAGAGGACACCACATACTATATTTCTAGGTACTTTTCCCCTTTTTTTAGTTCTTCAGTAAAAGACCCCCAGTGGTGTCATGTCTTACCCTCCAACTCTTTCTCCTTTCTTTAGGACTTTGTGTGGCTTGATGTCAGGGCTGGGCTCAGCCCTTCCTTCTCTGAGCTGGCCGCTCAGCTGTCGGCTAATTGCCAGCTCTTATCTCTCCACAGTTACTCAGCTGATGATGATCCTGCTCGTCAGTCCTGCCTACTTAAGCCGTCCAGTCCAGAGGAGCTCTGCCTTCGCCTTGGTCAACATCACAGAAACTATCCCCTGCGATCCTGTTCAAGACTGGCTTTGCTGACATCCCTTCTGGCTCCAGATTCTTGCTGTTCCACTACATTGATGCCTGACTTCTGGCTTGGCTGACTATCCGCTCCGGTTACTGAACTTTGGCTATGTTTTGACTACGTTTGTTCTTTTTACTTTTATTATTAAACAAGTGTGTAATGTACTTCTGTCTCGGCCTGATTTCATGGCATCTGAACATTACCGGGAAATAAAATACCTTCTAAAGTTCCAAACTCCACCTTTGTTAAAAAAAAAAAAAGTTCCAAACTCCAATCACTGATCCACATCATCCGGTATGCACACCAGCCTTATCCCAACACAATAACATAAAATGGGGGATGGGGGGTAAAGGGGCTTTCTGGGGGCAGTTCATCTACATCTTATGGGTCACCATAATCAAAGCCAATGTCCTATGATACCAAGACAAGAAATTATACAATGGTGGTCACCGGGAATAAATAACAGCAGAAAGATGTCCTTAATCTCCCCCATGGTATCAAAATAGGGTATTTTGATATCATGTCCTAATTAAAGATGTCTCCTTTTGCTTCCTGTTCCTGTGAGACCAAGTCTCCCAGATGGAAAGTAGAGGATACCCTTCGGGTTTAACTGGACAATATGGAGAAAGGTTCATCAAATAGACCAGTGGTGGTCAATGTATTTGACCACCCAACAAATTAAATTCGAAATACTAACAACGACTTACAAAGCCATCCACAACATCACTAACCTATTCCCAAAAGACCAACCTAATCATTCCTCCCAAGACCTCCTGCTCTCTAGCTCCCTCGTCACCACGCTCGCCTCCAGGACTTCTCCAGAGCCTCTCCCATCCTATGCAACTCCCTACCCCAATCTGTTCCATCATCTTCTACCCTGTTTGCTTTTAGACGACCCCTGAAAACCCATTTCTTCAGAGAAGCCTATCCTGCTCCCACCTAACAACTGTACCAGGGGCGACCCGTCCATTGTGGGTGCAGGGGCGCCGCCTCCCCTATCCACCACCACCACCCTCCCTATCCAATGCACCTGGCCTCTTTCAGGACGCCGGGCGCATGAATTCCGATTGCGGGCCAGAGGCTCTAAAAGGCTTCAAAATAGTGGATGAATAATGAAAATTCGCTGTTGCAATACTGATCCTCCTCCCGGCCAATCGGGAAGCGGGTCTGATACCCATCATCCGATTGGCTGAAAGGACAGGCAATCCTATTGGACTCCTAGGAGGAGACGTGTGGCGGAAGCGAGGAGGAGAAGACATGGGAGCCGCTGCCCTATGCCCGCCGGAGCCTGATGTCTGCTGATGCTCCGATCCCTGCTGCTGCCCGATGATGCCCGATCCCCGCCGCTGCCTGATGCCTGCTGTAGCCTGATGTCTGCAGATGCCCCGATCCCCGCTGCTGCCCGATGTGCCCACCGATGCCCGATCCCCGTCGCCGCCCAATGTGCCCACCGCCTAGATGGGGTAGGTGCCGGTGACGGAAAAGGGGGGGGGGGGAGTTTGAGGTGCCACCTGCTGCCACTGAATATACTTTGATTTTCTCCATCAGTTCCTCCCCCACAGTTATTATAATACTAATAATGTACTTGACGTATGTGACTCCTGACATCACCAAAGGGCTGCATAGATATAATGTATTTCAGCTTACTAGTCCTTGATGTGGTGACTCCATTCCTTTTCTTTTTTTCAAGCTTCTTTTCTTTATTATCACCTGACGATAATGCGAGTAACACACTTCCTGTCCCTGGCTGGCTACATCACTCCTCCACTGTATCTATGGAGGAAGCCATGGTTGTCGCCCTAGGCTGCTCTCCTGATATGGATTACAAACATTGTCCATATCTTTTCATCTCCATTACTTGAAGGGCGGGGCCACTGGTAGTTTATAGAAGATGGTTAAGAAGTAAGATCTTCTCCCCGTGCCGCTCACAGGAAGTGACAATCGGACATTTTCCATCGGATTTTCCGACACACAAAGTTGGAGAGCAGGAGATAAAATTTTCCGACAACAAAATCCGTTGTCGGAAATTCCGATCATGTGTACACAAATCCGACGGACAAAGTGCCACGCATGCTCAGAATAAATAAAGAGATGAAAGCTATTGGCCACTGCCCCGTTTATAGTCCCAACGTACGTGTTTTATGTCACCGCATTCAGAACGATCGGATTTTCCGACAACTTTGTGTGACCGTGTGTATGCAAGACAAGTTTGAGCCAACATCCGTCGGAAATAATCCTAGGATTTTGTTGTCGGAATGTCCGAACAAAGTCCGACCGTGTGTACAGGGCAATACTGTTGTCTTTCTATCATCTGGAACCAGTCTGCCCATTCTACTCTGACCTCAACAAGGCATTTTCCTCCACACAACTGCCGCTCACTGGATATTTTCTCTTTTTCCCACCACTCTCTGTAAACCCAGAGAGATGGTTGTGTGTGAAAATCCCAGAAATACTCAGACCAACCCATCTGCCACCAACAACCATGCCGCGTTCAAAAGTCACTTCAATCCCCTTTTCTTCCCCCCATTCTGATGCTCAGTTTGAACTTCAGCAAGTCGTCTCCACCATGTCTAGATGCCTAAATGCATTGAGTTGCTGACGTGTGATTGGCTGATTAGCAATTTGTGTTACCAGGCGATTGAACAGGTGTACCGAATGTTCTTGGCTTTCCTTCATTTGTCACCTTCACAAGGAAAAAAACAACTAATGGCTGCTAGGGCCCAAAGGATCACACCAAGTACTAAAGGACCACATATCAGGTGCCAGGGATCAAGATATTCCCATTCGCAGCGGGAGGGGGGGGGGTCATAACATCCAGGCATTTAGCATTTTCAGAAGGAGATCACTAATGGCAGACCTTGTATTTCTATCATATAATCCTGGATGGTCCCACAGGAAGCAGCCAGAAGACTTTCTCTGTAAATATCGGGGGGGGGGGACCCCACTTGGTGTCACATTGGGAGGACATATTCCACAACCGCTATTTACCAAATGTTCTGCGGAGAAAAGTTTGTTGCAGGTGTAGTCTGAGAAATGTGAACTATGTCCAGCCTGCTACGTACTATACAAAAAAACCTCATCTATGACACTAAAACAGAAAACAGACCAAAGCTAAAAACAAAGACACATACAGTGCCTTGGAAAAGTATTCATACCCCTTGAAATTTCCCACATTTTGTCATGTTACAACCAAAAATGTATTTTATTGGGATTTTATGTGATAGACCAACACAAAGTGGCTCATAATTGTGAAGTGGAAGGAAAATGATAAATGATACAAATAAATATGTGAAAAGTGTGGAGGGGCATTTGTATTTAGCCCCCTTTACTCTGATACCCCTAACTAAAATCTAGCGGAATCAATTGCCTTCAGAAGTCACCTAAATAGTAAATATAGTGTGTAACTCAATGTCAGTATAAATACAGCTGTTCTGTGAAGCCCTCAGAGGTTTGTTATGCCGCGTACACACGAGCGGACTTTCCGGCATACTTGGTCCGGCGGACCAGAGTCCGCCGCACAATCCGATCGTGTGTGGGCTCCCGCTGACTTTTTTTTTCCCAAAAGTCCGCCGGACCTAGATTTGACGCATGTTTCAAATCTTTCCGCCGGACTCAATTCCCGACGGAAAGCCTGTTCGTCTGTATGCTGGTCCGATGGACCAGATACAACGCAAGGGCAGGGTACTGCATCTCGCGCTCAATGCAATAGGAAAAACACATTTTCCTATTGCGGCAAGCGCAGGGCATACCAGGCCCTTAGGTCTGGTATGGGTTTTAAGGGGAACCCCCTACACTGAAATAACGGTGTGGGGTCCCCCCTAAAATCCATACCAGACCCCAATCCGAGCACGCAGCCCGGCCGGACAGGAAAGGGGGTGGGGACGAGCGAGCGCCCCCCCCCCCCCTTCCTGAACCGTACCAGGCCGCATGCCCTCAACATGGGGGGGGTGGGTGCTTTGGGGGAGGGGGCGCCCTGCAGGGCCCCCCCACCACACAGCACCTTGTCCCCATGTTGATGAGGACAAGGGCCTCTTCCCGACAACCCTGGCTGTTGGTTGTCGGGGTCTGCAGGCAGGGGGCTTATCGAAATCCGGGAGCCCCCTATAATAAGAGGGCCCCCAGATCCCGGCCCCCCCACCCTATGTGAATGAGTATGGGGTACATGGTACCCCTATCCATTCACCTAGGGAAAAAGTGTCAATAATAAAACACACTACACAGGTTTTTTAAGTAATTTATTAGACAGCTCCAGGGGGTCTTCTTCCGGCTTCAGGGGTCCTTCCGGTTCCTCTTCTCCCGGCATCCGGTTGGTTCTTCTCCGCTCTCTCTGGCCTCTTCTCCCGGTGTTTCAGTTCTTCTGCCGGCTCCTCCGCTATCTTCATGCTGCTCTTTTGTTAGCGGGGGCCCGGACTTCTGGCTTCTGGGCTTCTTGGCTTCTTCTCTTCTTCTGATGTTGACACGACGGTCTCTCCAGCTGGAATGCTCTCTGAGCGCTCTGATGTGACTTATATAGGCGGAGACCCCGCCCCCTTATGCCGTCACAGTCTCTGGGCATGCTGGGACTGTGACGTTTTAGGGGGGCGTTTTAAGCACGTGATTAAAACCAGAGGCTTTACCAGGCTTCAAAAAAGGGAGGGCTTGAGGTGTAGAGCACTGCACCCCGAGCCCATCCAGTTGTGTGACAATAGCGAATGAACATTCGCTGTTGTCACACTGATTGAATCAGGAAGCGGGAGACCCGTTTCCCGATTGGCTGAAAGGAGAATCGATCCTATTGGCCTAGAAGGAGGAGGGAGGAGACGCACGGCCGCCGTGATGCAGAGGAGGAGACGCAGGGGAGGCTATGCTGCCAGCACCATAGATGGGGTAAGTGTGGGGCTGGTAACCAACCGGGGGGGGGGCGATAGACCACTGTCTATCACATAAAATCCCAATAAAATACATTCACGTTTTTGGTTGTAACATGACAAAATGTGGAGAATTTCCAGGGGTGTGAATACTTTTTCAAGGCACTGTAGAGGACTATTTACGTTCACATTCGCTGGTGGTACCCCGTGGTATGATGCAGTGTGTTTTTGAAGAAAGAATTAGGCACATTTCTTGCATGTAGGGCAGCCCATTGAAATAAAAGTTTCCCCTTTTTGGGTGGGGTTCCCCTTTAAGGCTCACAAATGGGACCTTAAGTGGCTCTTTACGTTGAGCGATATTCGTCCCCCCCAGTTGGCACACCTTCACCTTCCTTGTAGCACCTCTCTCCCCTCCCCCGGGCTCGGTGAGCCTCAAATAACTCCAAGATCACACCATCTCCAATTAGTGATTCTGCTGATTGGTTGTGTAACGGTTACGCCGGAACCTTCCAGAACAGTCGTCTAGAATGTCGATCCCGATGGAAAAACATATAGAGAATCATTTCGATCTCACCCCCCCAAACCCCCCCCCCCCCCGGAGGAAACCATCGATTTCTGCGTTCTTCTTCTGCCCGTAAACAGGAAGTTATTTTGATTCGTTTGTAAAGTTTGTAAACTGATTTTGTTACAATGTAGTTCTTTGTCCAAACAAAGGCTGGATACACGGAAACCTGCACAGCACTGGCTGCAGGGCTCTGATTGGAGAGAGGAGGAGGAGGGGGTGTGTCCCTCCTGTGCCAGCCAGCATGCAGTGCCTGTAATCTCATCTCCCCGAACCTTTTGGTCTATTTCCAAACATCAGCAGGTTTCGTAGTCTGGCCTGCAGATGCTGGGTTGGAAATTTTTTTTTTTTTTATTCGTATTAACCACTTCGATTCCGGGCACTTTTACTCCTTTCCTGCCCAGGCCAATTTTCAGCTTTCAGCGCTGTCACACTTTGAATGACAATTACGTGGTCATACAACACTGTACACATATGACATTTTTATCATTTTTTTGAGACAGATAGAGATATCTTTTTTGGTGGTATTTAATCACCACTGGGGGTTTTTTATTTTTTGCTAAACAAAATAATGAGGCTGTACTGATGGGGACTGATAGGCTGCACTGATGGGCACTGATGAGGCAGCACTGATGGGCACTGATGAGACTGTACTGATGGGCACTGATGAGGCTGTACTGATGGGCACTGATGAGGCTGTACTGATGGGGACTGATAGGCTGCACTGATGGGCACTGATGAGGCAGCACTGATGGGCACTGATGAGACTGTACTGATGGGCACTGATGAGGCTGTACTGATGGGCACTGATGAGGCTGTACTGATGGGCACTGATGAGACTGTACTGAGGGGCACTGATGAGGCTGTACTGATGGGCACTGATGAGGCAGCACTGATGGGCACTGATGAGACTGTACTGATGGGCACTGATGAGACTGTACTGATGGGCACTGATGAGACTGTACTGAGGGGCACTGATGAGGCTGTACTGATGGGCACTGATGAGGCTGTACTGATGGGCACTGATAAGGTGGCACTGATGAGGCTGTACTGATGGGCACTGATAGGCTGCACTGATGGTCACTGATAGGCTGCACTGATGGGCACTGATGAGACAGCACTGATGGGCACCGATGAGGCTGTACTGATGGGCACTGATGAGGCAGCACTGATGGGCACTGATGAGGCTGTACTGCTGGGCACTGATAGGCTGTACTGATGGGCACTGATGAGGCTATACTGATGGGCACTGATAAGGCTGTACTGATGGACACTGATGAGGCTGTACTGCTGGGCACTGATGAGGCTGCACTGATGGGCACTGATGAGGCTGTACTGATGGGCACTGATAAGGCTGTACTGATGGGCACTGATGAGGCTGTACTGATGGGCACTGATGAGGCTGCACTGATGGGCACTGATGAGGCTGTACTGATGGGCACTGATGAGGCTGCACTTATGGGCACTGATGAGGCTGCACTCATGGGCACTGAAGTGACGTTATGACGTCATCCAATTTTTTGGAGCCAAGTGGGGCCCATCTTTCCCTCACTCGGCTCCATGTCTCAGAGGGGAGAGGACCCGATCGGCTACGCCACTACTGACGGCTCTGAAAAGCGGTGGAGACGACCGGAGCGCAGCGGGAGGAAGGCGGCACCTCCCCCGCCCCCGATAAAAGTGATCTTGCGGCAAATCCGTTGCTGAGACCACTTTTATCAGAAAGAGGACTGTCTGCTGTTTAAGAATATACCGGGGGATACAGAGCTATCTGCTGCCATAACCCCGGTATGCTACGTAAAATTATAACGCCGGCGGGCGGTCCACAAGTTGTTGAACCATCCTTTTGGAGGACTTTGGTGAAATATCAGAGTTCTAAAAAGACCCTGAAAATTTGAAAATTTGAAATAACTAACTAACTGAAAATAACAAACTATGAAATTATAGGTATTGGAAATTCCTTTCAAATATGGCTGTTTGTCAACTTAACGAACACGAATTTATCCGAAATAACGAATGCCGCATCTAAACAAATGGAACGGAACAAATTAATAATAAATAATAATAATAAAAAGTCTTTATTATTATTATTTATTATTATTAATTTGTTACATTCTATTCGTTTAGATGCGGCAGTCGTTATTTTGGATAATTTCTAACTTCGGATAAATTCGCATTCGTTACTTTCACTAAACAGCCAAATTTGAAAGGAAATTCCAATAAAAATAATTTAATAGTAATAGTTAAGTTATTATTAATTAGCTATTATTTCTGATTTTCACATTTTGGTTCTTGTTTTTGGATTTTCCTTCTTTTGAATTTTCATTCTTATTTTCGGATTTTCAAATTTTCGGATTTTCTCATTTTTGAATTTTCGTATTTTTGAATTTTCTTATTTTCGGATTTTATGAATATTCTTTATTCCGAATTTTCGAATATTTCGGAAAAATTCCTTAAACTAATTTTCATTGACTCGTAATTATCTATCTTATTTGTCGAAATTCTGTAAAAAAAAGAAATTAGGAGCAAAAAGAAATGCATATGTCTAGCGCAGGGACCTAATGATGACATCACTGGCTCTAAAATAAGGTATGTAACGAAAACAGAAAGGTTGCATTTAAAAATGTCATTAGAATGTGGATGAGGGGAAGGGGAGAATCAGAGATGGTAAAACCTAAACAAACAAAACTTCAGCTGAAAACACATACTACACCCTAAAAACCAGATCCAGACCCCCCACACCTTTTTACTTCCCAAATGCTTTCCTGTCCTGGTGACAGCTGCCTCACCCTTTTCCTGTCCTGGTGACAGCTGCCTCCCCCTATTCTTGTCTTAGTGACAGCGGCCTCCCCCTTTTCTTGTCCTGGTGACAGCGGCCTCCCCCTTTTTTTGTCCTGGTGACAGCTGCCTCACCCTTTTCCTGTCCTGGTGACAGCTGCCTCCCCCTTTTCTTGTCTTAGTGACAGCAGCCTCCCCCTTTTCTTGTCCTGGTGGCAGCGGCCTCCCCCTTTTCTTGTCCTGGTGACAGCTGCCTCCCCCTTTTCCTGTCCTGGTGACAGCTGCCTCCCCCTTTTATTGTCCTGGTGACAGCTGCCTCCCCCTTTTCCTGTCCTGGTGACAGCTGCCTCCCCCTTTTCCTGTCCTGGTGACAGCTGCCTCCCCCCTTTCTTGTCCTGGTGACAGCTGCCTCCCTCTTTTCCTGTCCTGGTGACAGCTGCCTCTCCCTTTTCCTGTCCTGGTGACAGCTGCCTCCCCCTTTTCCTGTCCTGGTGACAGCTGCCTCCCCCTATTCCTGTACTGGCGACAGCTGCCTCCCCCTTTTCCTGTTCTGGTGACAGCTGCCTCCCCCTATTCCTGTACTGGCGACAGCTGCCTCCCCCTTTTCTTACTTGGTGACAGCTGCCTCCCCCTTTTCTTGTCCTGGTGACAGCTGCCTCTCCCTTTTCTTGTCCTGGTGACAGATGCCTCCTCCTTTTCCTGTCCTGGTGACAGCTGCCTCCCCCTTTTCCTGTCCTGGCGACAGCTGCCTCCCCCTTTTCCTATCCTAGTGACAGCTGCCTCCCCCTTTTCCTGTCCTGGTGACAGCTGCCTCCCCCTTTTCCTGTCCTGGTGACAGCTGCCTCTCCCTTTTGCTGTCCTGGTGACAGCTGCCTCCCTCTTTTCCTGTCCTGGTGACAGCTGCCTCCCCCTTTTCCTGTACTGGTGACAGCTGCCTCCCAATTTTATTGTCTTGGTGATAGTTGCCTCCCCCTTTTCTTGTTCTGGTGACAGCTGCCTCCACCTTTTATGCCCTGGTAACAACTGTCTCCCCCTTTTCTTGTCCTGGTGACAGCAGCCTCCCCCTTTTCCTGTCCTGGTGACAGCTGCCTCCCCCTTTTCCTGTCCTAGTGACAGCTGCCTCCCCCTTTTCTTGTCCTGGTGACAGCTGCCTCCCCCTTTTCCTGTCCTAGTGACAGCTGCCTCCCCCTTTTCCTGTCCTGGTGACAGCTGCCTCCCCCTTTTCCTGTCCTGGTGACAGCTGCCTCCCCCTTTTCCTGTCCTGGCGACAGCTGCCTCCCCCTTTTCCTATCCTAGTGACAGCTGCCTCCCCCTTTTCCTGTCCTGGTGACAGCTGCCTCCCCCTTTTCCTGTCCTGGTGACAGCTGCCTCTCCCTTTTCCTGTCCTGGTGACAGCTGCCTCCCCCTTTTCCTGTCCTGGTGACAGCTGCCTCCCCCTTTTCCTGTCCTGGTGACAGCTGCCTCCCCCTTTTCCTGTACTGGTGACAGCTGCCTCCCAATTTTCTTGTCTTGGTGACAGTTGCCTCCCCCTTTTCTTGTTCTGGTGACAGCTGCCTCCACCTTTTATGCCCTGGTAACAACTGTCTCCCCCTTTTTTTGTCCTGGTGACAGCAGCCTCCCCCTTTTCCTGTCCCGGTGACAGCTGCCTCCCCCTTTTCCTGTCCTAGTGACAGCTGCCTCCCCCTTTTCTTGTCCTGGTGACAGCTGCCTCCCCCTTTTCCTGTCCTAGTGACAGCTGCCTCCCCCTTTTCCTGTACTGGTGACAGCTGCCTCCCCCTTTTCCTGTCCTGGTGACAGCTGCCTCTCCCTTTTCCTGTCCTGGTGACAGCTGCCTCCCCCTTTTCCTGTCCTGGTGACAGCTGCCTCCCCCTTTTCCTGTCCTGGTGACAGCTGCCTCCCCCTTTTCCTGTACTGGTGACAGCTGCCTCCCCCTTTTGTTGTCTTGGTGACAGTTGCCTCCCCCTTTTCTTGTTCTGGTGACAGCTGCCTCCACCTTTTATGCCCTGGTAACAACTGCCTCCCCCTTTTCTTGTCCTGGTGACAACAGCCTCCCCCTTTTCCTGTCCTGGTGACAGCTGCCTCCCCCTTTTCCTGTACTGGCGACAGCTGCCTCCCCCTTTTCTTGTCTTGGTGACAGCTGCCTCCCCCTTTTCTTGTCCTGGTGACAGCTGCCTCCCACTTTTCTTGTTCTGGTGACAGCTGCCTCCCCCTTTTCCTGTCCTGATGACAGCTGCCTCTCCCTTTTCTTGTCCTGGTGACAGATGCCTCCCCTTTTCCTGTCCTGGTGACAACTGCCTCCCCCTTTTCCTGTCCTGGTGACAACTGCCTCCCCCTTTTCTTGTCCTGGTGACAGATGCCTCCCCCTTTTCCTGTTCTGGTGACAGCTGTCTCCCTCTTTTCCTGTCCTGGTGACAACTGCCTCCCCCGTTTCCTGTCCTGGTGACAACTGCCTCCCCCTTTTCTTGTCCTGGTGACAGCTGCCTCCCCCTTTTCTTGTCCTGGTGACAGCTGCCTCCCCCTTTTCCTGTCCTGGTGACAGCTGCCTCCCCCTTTTCTTGTTCTGGTGTCACAGGGACAGGAAGTTAGAGAAGAACTCCCCAATGGCGGTCACAGACTGAAATGAAAAACCTGATCAGAAACGTATCCCCACTCTATCCAAAGCTACAAAGGAAAAAAAATATTTGGCTAGAGTCGGGTTTTAAATGTTCGTTTGTAAAATCTAAGTTTTATATTGATGATTTGAGGATCACGGTCAGTGTAAAGATTGGGAAATTAACTAAAATGAACAGTTCTCCTTTAAATGGATTCTGCTCTCTCCATCTACCTACAGATATAACAGGCCCCAATAAAACTCATCTTTCCCCATCTAGATATTGAGCCATCTTTGACCAATCTGTTTTGACACCTTTCCGAAGTCTGTATGTAGAAAAAGTTCTGCCTTCCCCCCCCTCTCTGCTTCCAGTTCAGCGACAATGACAGCTGCATTTCAGAGGCCATTGGGGATGGAAGTAATGAAACGGATGTGTCACATGGAGAATGATTGACATCCTGGGTAAGTTCTTTCCCTCTCAAAGCTTTGACATGTCAGGAGCTGTCAAAGGCGAGCGAGCTGCCAAACACGCCGGGCAAATTCCTCTTGATGTCCTCTTCTGTGCCGTCTTTTTAGTTAGTCCTGGGCAAAACAACCTGTCAGCTCTGCTTAGGAGCCTCAGAGACACCTGAGGCCAAGTTCAGAGATACAACTTGAGGTTTGAAGTCTACCGTCACCTATGTGGAGGGATCTTCTTGGTCCAGGTAGCTGTACGTTTCACCTCGCCTGCACTGACACCGCTCGCTTTCTAGCTGTGAAACTTCTCATTGACCTCGTTTGGTAAGAAAAAGTTTTGTGCTGTAGCTGTCTGGGCCAAAAATTTCCTGTTCGTGGGCAAATCAGAACTAAACCATCCAACAAGGCAACCTAGGCAAAAGCAGGCATGATGTGGAGGACCAAAGCTGACACCTTAACTAGGGCCTCATTCTACCTTAATCCATGTTATGGGGTCAACCCTACTTTTCAGCTTTTAGAAGAAGTACATAAAGTAGATGTAAAAATGTACTCCACTTAAATGTTTATTTATGTAGAGTCAATTCAGCACTGTAGCTGTCTGGGCCAAAAATTTCCAGTTCATGGGTCAACCAGAAGTGGACCATCCACAGGACAACCTAGGCAAGAGCAGGCATGTGGAGGACCAAAGCTGACACCTTAACTAGGGCTCAATTCTACCTTAATCCATCTCTTGGGTCAACACTACTTTTCAGCCTTTAGGAGTACATAGATGTAAAACATTACTCCACTCAAATTTAAATTCATGTAGAATCAGTTACAGGGGCGTAACTAGAAATAGCAGGGCCCCATAGCGAAATGTTGTATGGGGCCCCCCTGCAAACAGCCTCCCCCCCACAGCTGCCCTAGTGTCAATGCAGCGCGACCTGTGCCCAATGCAGCGTGACTTGTGCCCAATACAGCGTGACCTGTGCCCAATGCAGCGTGACCTGTGCCCAATACAGCGTGACCTGTGCCCAATACAGCCTGGTCTGCCTGTGCCCCATACAGCCTCACCTATGCAGAGGAAGAGGCAAGCCACCCGGATCAGCAGAGAGTGGGATTGCCCGCTGTAATAGCTTTCATTTGAATTTCCTGTCTTCCCGGGGCTCATCGTCACATAGCCCCACCTCATGGCCCGACGCCTTTGATGACGTCACATGTCCCGCATTGGATCGGTGTTCTGTCTATCAAAGGCACCGGGCCAAAAGGTGGAGCTCTGTGACGTGAGCCCCGGGAACACTGGAAGTTTAAATGAAAGCTCTTACATTGGGCAATTCAGCTCTCTGCTGATACGGACAGCTCGCCTCTTCCTTTCCTCTCTCTTCCCCTGGCTGGGAGACTGTGCCGGCGGTGCTCTTATCCTCACTGGGCCCCACTCGGCTGCGGGCCCCATAGCGCCCGCATGGGTCGCTATGGTGGTAGTTACGCCCCTGATCAGTTATATTTATGTAGAGTCAATTCAGCACTGTGGCTGTCAGGGCCAAAAATTTCCAGTTCATGGGTCAACCAAAACTGGACCATCTACAAGGCAACCTAGGTAAGATCAGGCATGTGGAGGACCAAAGCTGACACCTTAATTAGGGCCCCATTCTACCTTAATCCATCTCTGGGGTCAACCCTACTTTTCAGCCTTTAGAAGTACATAGATGTAAAAATTACTCAAATTTATATTCATGTAGAGTCAATTCAGCACTGTAAGCTGTTTGGGCCAAAAATTTCCAGTTCATGGGTCAAACAGAAGTGGAACATCCACAGGGCAATTAATTTGTCAACCAGAGCTAGACCATCCGCAAGGCAACCTAGGCAAGAGCAGGCACGTGGAGGACCAAAGCTGACACCATGGGCCCCTGGGCAAAGTAATGTACTGGGGCCCCTACCAGTATGCCCCAATTTACGCACCTACTCTCAGAAATTAAAGTTGATCAAATTAACCATATATTTATTAGTACTTATAGTACTTTAGTAAAATTGATTTAAAAATATAGAAAAACATGCCATAAATCAAAGACTAATCAACACAAAGGGCACAATACAAGGGGGAGGCAGAGGGGCACAGTACGGGAGGAGGGGGGTCAGGAAGGCACAACAGTCCGGGGGGTGGGGGGCACAGTACAGCGGGGAACAGGAGGGAGCATGAAATTGTCCAAAATGTCTTGGTATGCTGATGCTTTAAGAATTCCCTTCACTGTCTGGAACGAAAGGGCCAAGCCCAACCCCTGAAAAACAACCCCACACCATAATACCCCCCTCCACCAAATGATTTGGACCTGTGCACAAAGCAAGGTCCATAAAGACATGGAGGAGGGAGATTGGGGTGGAGGAACTTGATTGGCCTAGCACAGAGTCCTGACCTCAACCCCATAGAACACCTTTGGGATGAATTAGAGCGGCAGAGACTGTGAGCCAGGCCTTCTCGTCCAACATTAGTGCCTGACCTCACAAATGCGCTTCTGGAAGAATGGTCAAACACTCCCATAGTCACACTCCTAAACCTTGTGGACAGCCTTCTCAGAAGAGTTGAAGCTGCTTATAGCTGCAACGGTTTGGGCCAACTCCATATTGAACCCTACAGACTAAGTCTTGGGATGCCATTAGAGTTCAAGTGCGTGTAAAGGCAGGCGTCCCAATACTTTTGGTAATCTAGTGTAATGCTTCGAAATTTGCCGGGACTGCCCACTTCTGGCCTTGACACCCCAACAATTAATGCACATCTGGTTGATACTGTGAAGCTGTGATCCCAGGACAAGCCATCCGGAAAACACTAAACCAAAATGCAGGACTTTTCCTGGGCAAATCTGAGACAGCTAGAATGTATGTAAGCTATTTAAGCAAGATGGAGCAGGCACTGCATAGTCCTTCTTGTGTCTGCAGCCTCTTGTTCCATGATACCGTGCTGTGCAACCTCCCTCTCTAGGTACCCCTTATTGGGCGGGTCCTCAGGTTCTGGGAACGCTGGTTCTGATTTTTTTACATGCTTAGACTGAGGATCTGCCAGAGGTTGAGCAAACTGGCATCCATAAGAGTTTAAATACTACATTGTTGCCTGGTATGTACCATCAAAGAAGACAAAAGGGCCGGTATACTAAAGGGCATCGCATGCGGTATTTTCACGATCGCACGTTAAGCATATTTCAGCTTTTGAGCTGCATTTTCCGTACGTGTGTCTATATCTTGTATGTAAAGTCGGTATTTAAATTTAACCGCGTGGCTTTGGATTGGCGCTAATTGTGAATTTTTAGGCAGTGTTCACCTCGGATGCACAAAAATGATTCCGTGGCAATGCAATCTTTACGCACCTAAATTAAACATTTTAATGAGCGTATTATCCTTCGATAAGATAGAGCATATTTTTATAAAATCCTGCCAAATAAAAAAAAGTGCTGACTCGACAAGTCCCGGCTGAGATCGAGATAATGGCGTCCTTAAAAAAAAAAAACATCAGCCGCCGCAGAAGCACACTTCCTTACAACACACATCACTGCTGACACCAATCCTGCCGATTAATCACCGTGAGACGTGTAGTCACAGCTGCCAGCTTCTTCTTGTCTCAACCAAACAGCTTAAGCACCTTTTCTCATTACCATAACAAACACGCCGGCAAAAAAACGCGGGCAAGCGTCCAACGGCGTGGGATGTTGATGTCACACCGCGCTGTGGCCTGCGTAAAAAATTTTTTTTTGTCTTGTTTGACCAGCGCCCGTATTCCTGAAATCTCGGTTGTCTTTTTCTTCTGGTAATAAAGTCTGGTGTGTCATCCCTTTCCTAACGCAACCCGATTCAGGGAACTCCAATAAAGCCATAAGGAAAGCCAGATTCCAAGAAACTGTCCCACACATCAGTTACCTTCCGCTAAAGAAAATGAAGACAATCCATGTTCCCGTTCCGTAAATTCACTCAAATTAAACTCCAGTTGTGTTGCGTAAGCACAATCGTTTCCAGGCAAATCCTTACCTGCCTTTGTCCTGTAGATGAGGAGGTGGCCAATCAATTTTTCCAAGGGGCCCCATGAGAAGCTGGGACTGTTGTGGAGGGCTGAACCAACAGACTGAACTTGGATCTTCTCAATATTAATTGTATCGCTTTATAAAACAAATATACAATACCAATCCATATAGGGAACCAACCTTATGTGATAAGGTAAGCTAGCACCTCCTTGGGCCAAACATCAGCAGAGCAGCCTGTCTATGGGAACCCCATGAGGGTATTTATAAATTCTCTCTACTGTTATACACACACCCCCGGCGTGTGCCGTCCTTCCGCAGCAAGGTGAACGTTTAGTAGGGGCATAAACTCCGCCCCTTACCCGTGGAGTGGAGAGTAGGACCTGGCAACACCTCCCCACATGTCCTTACCCGCCTGTCTAAGGGGACCCCACAAGGGTATTTATAAATTCTCTCTACTGTTATACACACACTCCCGGCATGTGCCGTCGTTCCGCGGCAAAGTGAACATTTAGTAGGGGCATAAACTCCGCCCCTTACCGGTGGAGTGGAGAACGGGACCTGGCAACACCTACCCACATGTCCTCACCCACCTGTCTATGGGAACCCCATTAAGGGAAATTTATAAATTCTCTCTACTATTATACACACACCCCTGGCGTGTGCCGTCCTTCCGTGGCAAGGTGGAAGTTAAGTTGGGGCATAAACTCCGCCCCTTACCTGTGGAGTGGAGCGCAGGACCTGGCAACACCTCCCCACATGTCCTCACCCACTTGTCATTGGGAACCCTATGAGGGTATTTAAAAAATTCTCTCTACTGTTATACACACACCTCCGGCGCGTGCCATCCTTCCACAGCAAGATGAAAGTTAAGTAGGGGCATAAACTCTGCCCCTTAACCGTGGAGTGGAGAGCAGGACCTGGCAACACCTCCCCACATGTCCTCACCCGTCTGTCTATGGGAACCCCATGAGGGTATTTATAAATTCTCTCTACTGTTATACACACACTCCCGGCGTGTGCCGTCCTTCCGCAGCAAGGTGGAAGTTAAGTAGGGGCATAAATTCCGCTTCTTACCTGTGGAGTGGAGCGTAGGACCTGGCAACATCTCCCCACATGTCCTCACCCACTTGTCTTTGGGAACCCTATGAGGGTGTTTATAAATTCTCTCTACTGTTATACACACACCTCCAGCGTATGCCATCCTTCCACAGCAAGATGAAAGTTAAGTAGGGGCATAAACTCCGCCCCTTACCCGTAGAGTGGAGAGCAGGACCTGGCAACACCTCCCCACATGTCCTCACCCAGGTCTGCTGTAGATGGTGGGATAGGCCACATCAGTGCTTATGGTAAGTACTTACTAGTAATGTAATAAGGAGCACTGTAACCTCCTAGCACCAAGGATGGTTCACTCGCTGCAGTAGACGTAAGGGCATTGCAGAGGATGGCTGTCATTCTGCCTCATGCTCAGTGTAGACCTGTGTCCATGGGTTTTTGAAGCTTGTTGGGTTTTACGAATCCCTGTTACATGCAACTAATATATGATGGAATCAGGTGGTTGTTATCCAATTTTAGGTTGCCCTTTCAAATGCAAATATCGGTCAAGGAAGTTCCTGATTGATGTCATTGTGAGTTATGAGAAGTCTTCAGGAACATAAAAGGATCTGCCAGTAACTTTTCATGTCTGCATAAAAAAAAAAAACTTCCTGATCTGTCATGATATAAACTACCAGGATATTGTGTTGGGAAAAAAAAGCTCCATCTTTGATCATTAAAAAGCCATCCTCAAGCTCTGGTCATTGACTTTGCCTAGGTTGAGATGATGACATCAGGCAGGAGATGGCATTTCCTCATCCTTTTTTTGAGCTTGCAATGGGTGAGCAAAACAAAACAAAACAAAAACATGTGAATGTCACTGGTCCATTCCCAAAAAAGAAGGACTTTCCCTGAACTCCCAGGGTCAGATCCACCTAGCTAAAATACCTGGGGGACCAGGTGACCAGTTAAAGCCAAACATCGAGTATTAGGTGAAAGAGAGAACCCAGGGGCAGGGGATGAAGGTACCGAAGGGCCACATATCTTCCTCCTAGACCTCAGGGAAGGCCTGAAGATCCACACCCTACCAACTTGTGTAAGAAAAATTGCCCCGGTCTCAGCCAAAACACCTAGGCAACATGAGATATGGGGCCGAAAAAAGATGTTGTGGACTAGTGCTCATGCTCACAGTGGGGTCCCAGACCTATAGTGATACTAAGAGCACCGCTGGGTCACCACTCCCAGGGGGCACTTGATGCCGTGGGCTCTCTGCCTTCCCAGCTCATGGCCAAACCTGGTAGCACTGTCAGGAGGTACTAGGCCCTTCAGGTCCCTTCACATTAGGTAAGTACTACTGACATCCAGCTTACCCAGTGGGCTTTTAATTCAGATTCCTTGCCATGGGAAGGTCCTTCAGGAACCCCACCATACCAGCAGGGATATTATACAGCTGGACATTCCTGCTAAAAGGCCAAAATGAGGGTGGAGCACCTCTACTTGACGTTGAGAAGAACAGATACTACATTTGATCTCAGCCAAAAGACCCAGGCTGGGGAAGATTTTTTTTTTTTCGAAGCTCCTCAATGCGGTGCTTTGTTGAAACCCCATGCACATAAAGGGTACAGAATGGTTAGGCTTCAAAGAGGAAGGGCCTCTTACCCTGAACCTCCCGGGGCTCAAGGCTCCTGACAGAGGAAGATATGCCATGGTCTACTAAGGCCAAAGTCAGGTGGACCCCACTCCCTAGGGACCAGCCAAGGCTGGTCCACCAAGCACTTGGCGAGGGCCTTTATCGAAGAGAAACCCCTCCAGATGGAGAGAGGCAAAAGACCCAAAGGCCACAGAACCTTTCGCCAACATCAGGGCAGGCCTCCACGATGACCTGCACCCTCCATCTCTGTGTAATATGGGCTGGATGATGCTGGACACCCTCCAGCCAGGTCCTCCTTAATAGCATCATGTGGCTAAGGAATGCTCTGGGGTCCCTACCAGCCTTCCCTAATTTACGCACCTACTCTCAAGAATTAAAGTATAAATAGTTGATAGAATTAAACATCTGTTCTTAGGTACTTTCAATATAATGGATTTTAAACAATAAGAAAACATGCTATGAATCAAAGACTAATCAACACAAAGGGCACAGAATAAGGAGGGAAAACAGAAGGGCACAGTACAGGGGGGTCAGGAGGGGACAAAGCTGGTATTAAGAGGAGGGCATAGTACAGGTTGTGGGATACTTCCCAGGACACAGCCATCCCGGGACAGTTTAGTAATAGACGTGACTATCCCAGCAAATCCGGGACAGTTGGCAAGTACGATGTAAAGCAAGATTGTCATGGGGCCCCTATTCACCTGTGCCCATGCATTAGGACAGCCCTGCCTCCAGCTAGGAAATGAGGAGGTCTCCATCTGACTTGCTGTAGCTTCTAATTCACATTGTGAGAAGCTCACAGTGTGCAGTGAAATCAGAGTAAACCAGTTCAGTACAAGAGAGGAGCCGGTACAACTGTGCAAGACTGAAGGGAAGGCCGGAGTTCCACTTTTAGAAGTAACACAAGACCCGACTCGACACAGATGGCACCAACGCCAACAAAGTCTTCCAGGCACGCTTAGCATGTCACCCTTCTAGGGAGCGGGTGGGGGGGGGTGGGGGGCTAGCGTGTGCAACCTCAGAAAAAGGCCAACCCTGGATCGGCACAGGGGGACCCAGAACGGATGATGGCGTCCAGATGTTGGCACACTTTGGGACATTCCTGGAGATCCACTTTGATGGCAGAAGAAAACAGGAAGGAAGAGAACACAAAACAGACACGATGTATTCCGGCAGAGCATCCTACATTATCGGCTCGTGTTCTCCGAGTCGTCTGCGTCGCAGTGCCCCACTCAGGATCTGTTCTTTTGGCTGAGTTCGAGGTCATCCTTTAATCTCCAGCTGAGAGGAATATTGTCACCACGTGTGCGGTGACACCAGATCACAAGCGCTTGCGTTGTTTGCTGCCCTTGATCTGGAGGCAGAGACATGTGCAGGACACGTCCCCCCGATGGGGAAGGGAAGCCTAATAATTTCTGGATAACAAATGTTTATTGTACCTGCCACATGTTCTGCTGCAAATGGAGGGCGGCCTTCTGGTGGGCTACTGGGATCCCGAATATTATTACCACTGTTGTCCCATTATTATTACCTTTTTTTAAATGGCACCCCGACACACTACTTCAATGCATCCCCAACCACCCATGTTGCAGTACCACACAACGCATCATAGGCCTGCGCACATGGGGTGCCAGGTGTGCCTGGGCACACCCTAATCACCCCGTACTGTTCAGATTCCCCCTGCTACCTGGCCACAGAGAAAGGGACTGGGGGTAATCTCCGTCCCCTTTCCATTTCTCTGTCTCAAAAGTGAGACATCAGAGGTCCGTTTAGACCCATGATAATTCTCCAAAGCCAACCGATAGGGCTCCTAAAAAAAATATTGAAAAAAAAGAAATAATATTGTAAAAAATAATAAAAAAAAAAATAAAATTGTAAAGAAAAGAAGATAATAAGCTATTGACACCAATCTCTGCCCTACTGACACTGTACTCTTCCCTACTGACGAAGTCCACTGCCCCACGGATTTGTCCACTTCCCTATCGCCATACAGATATATACACTATATTACCAAAAGTATTGGGACACCAATTCGTTCGTTATTAGTTACCCTGCATTGCATATGTGTGCACAGCCCAAAGCTCAAACACACATGCGTGTGTGTTATATATATATATATATATATATTTATTTATTTACACTATATTATCAAAAGTATTGGGACGCCTGCCTTTACACGCACATGAACATTAATGACATCTCAGTCTTAGTCCGTAGGGTTCAATATTGAGTTGGCCCACCCTTTGCAGCTATAACAGCTTCAACTCTTCTGGGAAGGCCGTCCACAAGGTTTAGGAGGGTGTCTATGGGGATGTTTGACCATTCTTCCAGAAGAGCATTTGGGAGGCCAGACACTGATGTTGAAAGAGAAGGCCTGGCTCTAATTCATCCCAAAGGTGTTCTATGGGGTTGAGGTCAGGACTCTGTGCAGGACGGTCAAGTTCCTCCACCCCAAACTCGCTCATCCATGTCTTTATGGAACTTGCTTTGTGCACTGGTGTGCAGTCATGTTGGAACAGGAAGGGGCCATCCCCAAACTGTTCCCACAAAGTTGGGAGCATGAAATTGTCCAAAATGTCTTGGTATGCTGACACCTTAAGAGTTCCCTTCACTGGAACTAAGGGACCAAACCCAACCCCTGAAAAACAACCCCCACACCATAATCCCCCCTCCACCAAATGATTTGGACCAGTCCACAAAGCAAGGTCCATAAAGACCTGGATGAGCAAGTTTGGGGTGGAGGAACTTGACTGGCCTGACCTCAACCTGATAGAACACTTTTGCTATAAATTAGAGCGGAGATTGCGAGCCAGGCCTTCTCATCCAACATCAGTGCCTGACCTCACAAATGCTCTTCTGGAAGAATGTCAAACCTTCTCTTAGACACACTCCTAAACCTTGTGGACGGCCTTCCCAGAAGAGTTGAAGCTGTTAAAGGTGCAAAGGGTGGGCCAACTCAATATTGAACCCTACGGACTAAGACTGAGAGGCCAATAAAGTTCATGTGTGTATAAAGGCAGGCGTCCCAATACTTTTGACAATATAGTGTGTTTATATATATATGCAGTAAATAAGGCACTGGGGCTGCAGAGTTCAGGAATTGCAACAGTGACCCCGATCCCCAACTAGACTTGCAGAAAAATCCCAGGTAATGGGACCCATCGCTGGCCCCCTCGCCTCCACGCTCCTGATTGAGTTGTCAGAGATTAGGAAAATTCCTCCTAACGAGGGCAGATCACTGTGACATCTGGCTAGACCAGGATTCCCACGCCGCCCCCCGGAGGACGACTCCTGTGGCGTCATGTACCGGAGAGGATACAGCGGGACGTGTAAGGTGACCTGGATTTGTGACACTTCACACGGCGATTACTACTCTGAGAAAGGGACATCTGGTACTGGCTGAAGAGTCACAAACGCTTCAATGGGGGGGGGGGGGGGGCAGGAATCAGGATCCGAGCGCCAGGTAATGAGGGTAGGACATCTTCTGCCTCCGTTCCCAGAGGATGCCACATGTCTGTAGCCAGGAACTTCAACCCAGGCCTGAGAAATCTCCACACCGTGATGCCAAAATGCTGATGGGCATGGGATATACAGTAAATATTCCCAGGACTCGCGTATCGCGCGATATCACCATAGACAATGTCATTTTATCATCACACAGACATCTGAAACTCAAAGTCATTCAATCATCTGGATCTTCTCCAAGCCATCCAGCCTTGGAACTCAAAAAGCGCGTGACGTGAGAGCAGTGGTTTTTACGATCCCACTTTGATGGCTCAATACGTTGTCCTAGTCTGACAACGAACGATAAAACTTTTCCAGCACCTCCACTTATCCACCCATGTTCAAAAATGTTCAGGGCGGCCCGTCCATTAGGGGCACACAGGCGCCGCCCCCTCTATCACACCACCTATATGAGTAATGGATTGGTTCATGCATAGCATGAATCTATCCACGGCCGCTGCTGCCACCCCCTATTCAGGCATCCGGTCCCTTTCAGGACGCCAGGCGCGTGAATTACATAGGGTGGGCTCAGAGCGCAGAGCATTGAGCCGGGAGCCCACCCAGGTGTGTTAGAATTATTCGCTTTTCTAACACTGAACCGCCTCTCCGCCAGTCAGACAACTGGTTAAATGCCGCCGGAGGGGTCAGAGTGCCTGCATTTGATAGGCACATTGGCTGCATTTGGAGGGCACAGTGGCTGCATATGATGGCCACGGTGGCTGCATTTGATGGGCAAAGTGGCTGCAATTGATGGCACAGTTGCTGCCTTTGATGGCACAGTGGCTGCTTTTGATGGGTACAGTGCCTACATTTGATTGGCACAGTGGCTGCATTTGATTGGCACAGTGGGTGAAATTGATGAGCAGAGTGGGTGAAATTGATGAGCAGAGTGGCTGCATTTGATAGGCACAGTGGCTGCATGTGATGGGCACAGTGGCTGCATTTGATGGCACAGTGGCTGCATTTGTTGGGTACAGTGGTTGCATTTGATAGGCACAGTGGCTACTATTGATGCCACAGTGGTTGCATTTGATGGGAACAGTGGCTACAATTGATGCCACAGTGGTTGCATTTGATGGGTACAGCGGCTGCATTTGATGGGCACAGCGGCTACTATTGATGACACAGTGGCTGCATTTGATGAGCACAGTGGCTGCATTTGATGAGCACAGTGGCTACAATTGATGCCACAGTGGTTGCATTTGATGGGGCACAGTGGTTGCATTTGATGACACAGTGGCTGCATTTGATAGGCACATTGGCTGCATTTGATGGGCACAGTGGCTGCATTTGATGGGCACAGTGGCTGCAATTTATGGCACAGTGGCTGCATATGATGGGCAAAGTGGCTGCAATTGATGGCACAGTTGCTGCCTTTGATGGGTACAGTGCCTACATTTGATTGGCACAGTGGGTGAAATTGATGAGCAGAGTGGGTGAAATTGATGAGCAGAGTGGCTGCATTTGATAGGCACAGTGGCTGCATTTGATGGGCACAGTGGCTGTATTTGATGGCACAGTGGCTGCATTTGATGGGCACAGTGGCTGCATTTGATGGGTACAGTGGTTACATTTGATAGGCACAGTGGCTACTATTGATGCCACAGTGGTTGCATTTGATGGGAACAGTGGCTGCATTTGATGGGTACAGTGGTTGCATTTGATGGGCACAGTGGCTACAATTGATGCCACAGTGGTTGCATTTGATGGGTACAGTGGTTGCATTTGATGGGCACAGTGGTTGCATTTGATGGGCACAGTGGCTGCATTTGATGGCACAGTGGCTGCATTTGATGACACAGTGGCTGCATTTGATGGGGCACAGTGGCTGCAATTGATGTTTTTTCTCAGTATTTTTCAGTTTGTTTGCCCCCCCCCAATAATTTTGAGCACCAGCCACCACTGGGACAGTCCACCCTGAACAGACTGTTCTCTAAACACTTGTTCGATTCTCCAAAGGTACTGGGGACAATTTGACGTTCGATTTGGACCAGTAATGCACCGATAACAGTTTTTTAAGGCCGAATATGAGTACCACAGATCCCAACTCTCCCTGATTTTGAGGGACTGTCCCTGATTTGGAGTAATGTCCCTCTGTCCCTCCCCTTTGTCCCTCATTTTGATCTGATCTATAAAGTTGTATAAAAAAAAAAAATGCACTTTTTATCTTTCAAAAAGTGTTTTCCAGCACTAAACCTTTTATCTGATTTCTAAATTGCTACATTTGTAAATTTTAAAAGCCAATATAAAGGAATGGTAGTGGTAAAAATAAAGTCCTTGCGGATTTAATTAACTTTTTTTTTGGGGGGGGTTAATTCTCCTTTAAAGGGGTGTGGCAGGGGGCGTGTCTTATGCCTACATACGTTTGCTGGTAGGTGTCCCTCATTCCCATCTCAAAATGTTAGGAGGTGTGCGAGTACCGATACTTTCTCCCAAGTACCGATACCGATACCTCTGCTCTGGTGGTGTGGTGGTAGGCCAGCAAACATAAAATCAATCGATGCTCTTGGATGCATTTATAAGGGATTCTAAAGGCTCAAAGTTTTTTACCTTCATGCTTTCTATGCATGAGGATAAAAATATCTTCTGTGTGCAGCGCCCGCCCCCCCCCCCCCCCCAATATTTACCTGAGCCTAGGGTCGCCACCTCATCCCTTTAAACCCGAACACATAATAATCGCACAGGTTCTGTGGTTGATTAAGGTGGTAATTAACCACTTAAGGGCCGAGCCTCTTTCTGAGATTTGGTGTTTACAAGTTAGCTGTTTTTTTTTTTTTTGCTAGAAAATGACTTACATTATATATTTTTTTTTCTAACACCCTAGAGAATAAAATGGTGGTCGTTGCAATACGTTTTGTCACACCGTATTTGCGCAGCGTCTTACAAGCGCATTTTTTTTTTTGTGGAAAAAATACACTTTTTTGAATAAAAAAAAATAAGACAACAGTAAAGTCAGCCCATTTTTTTTTTTTTAAATTGTGAAAGATGACGTTACACCGAGTAAATTGATACCCAACATGTCGCGCTTCAAAGTGGAATGGCGACAAATTTTTACCCTTAAAAATCTCCATGGGCGACGTTTTAAAAAAGTCTACAGGTTGCCAGTTTTGAGTTACAGAGGAGGTCTAGGGCTAGAATTATTTCTCTCGCTCTACCGATCGCGGCGATACCTCACATGTGCGGTTTGAAAACCGTTTTTATATGCGGGCGCGACTCACGTATGCGTTCGCTTCTGTGCGCGAGCTCGGCGGGACGCTTTAAAAAATAATTTTTTCTTATTTATTTTACTGTTTATTTCTGTTTTTTTACACTGTCCTTTAAAAAAAAAAAAAAATTGGGGTCACTTTTATTCCTATTACAAGGAACATCCCTTGTAATAGAAAAACAAAGCATGACAGGGCCTCTTTAATGTGAGATCTGGGGGTCAAAAAGACCTCACATCTCATATTTACACTTAAATGCAGTTAAAAAAAATAATAATAAATACATTTTCTTAAAAAAAAAAAACTTTTCCCTTAAGACTATTGGGCGGAAGTGACGTTTGAAGTCGCTTCCGCCATCCAATGTTATGGAGCCGAGCGGGGGGGCCGTCTTCCCCTCACTCGGCTAAATGCTACTGAGGGGATAGGATCGGATCCGGTAAGAGGCGGAGACAACCGGAGCGCGACGCATCTGGTGGGGGGCATGCCTCTCCCAGCACCAATAAAAGCGATCTTGAACCGGCACCATAGAAAAGGCTTGGTTTTAGGATCGGAGCATTTGCGCGAGCGCAAGTACTCGTGAAAACGCTTAATATCGGCACCGGTACTGGTATCAAAGATTGAGCCCGGGTTCACACCGCTTTGAAACCACGCTGCTTCGGCGCGATTTCAAAGCCGCACATCAGTGCGATTTGCACTGCCTTTTTTTATTGCGGCTTGTGACTTCATTTAACGGAAGTCTATGCAAGTGGCAATGAAAATCGGTAAAAAAAAAATAGCGCAGGAACCTTTTTCATTATTGCTGTGCGTTGCGGAGATATAAACGGTTCCATTGCAAGGCAATGGGGTGCGACTTGTCATGCGATTTGGTCAAATCGTACGAAAAGTCGCACCAGTCTGAACGAGGGCTGAAGGCCAAGAACGGAACCGTTTTTCTTGAACATGATTCGGGCTCGGAGAGTGATTTCCCTTCGAGGAAAAACTATACTCCTTGTAATGCACATTGTAAAGTTTAATCTGGAAGTAGAAAATTCGTTTATATACGATATACACTCACCGGCCACTTTGTTAGGTACACCTGTTCAATTGCTCGGTAACACAACTTGCTAATCGGCCAATCACATGGCAGCGACTCCATGCATTTAGGCATCTAGACGTGGTGAAGAGGACTTGCTGAAGTTCAAACGGAGCATCAGAATGGGGGGAAGAAAGGGCATTGAAGTGACTTTGAACGTGGCATGGTTGTTGGTGCCAGACGGGGCTGGTCTGAGTATTTCTGGGATTTTCACACACAACCATCTCTCGGGGTTTACAGAGAATGGTGGTAAAAAGAGAAAATATCCAGGAAGTTGTGTGGAGGAAAATGCCTTGTCAGAGGTCAGAGGAGAATGGGCAGACTGGTTGGAGATGATAGAAAGGCAACAGTAACTCAAATAACCACTCGTTACATCCAAGGTATGCAGAATACCATCTCTGAACGTACAACGCATCCAAATTTGAAGCAGATGGGCTACAGTAAACCATACCAGGTGCCACTCCTGTCAGCTAAGAACAGGAAACTGAGGCTACAATTGGCACAGGATCACCAAAATTGGACAATAGAAGATTGGAAAAACGTTGCCTGGTCTGATGAGTCTCGATTTCAGCTGCGATATTCAGATGGTCGGGTCAGAATTTGGCACATGGATCCATCCTGCCTTGTATGACCGGTTCAAGCTGGTGGTGGGGGTGTAATGGTGTGGGGGATGGGGTATCACCGGTTCAGGCTGGTGGTGGGGGTGTAATGGTGTGGGGGATGGGATATCACCGGTTCAGGCTGGTGGTGGGGGTGTAATGGTGTGGGGGATGGGATATCACCGGTTCAGGCTGGTGGTGGGGGTGTAATGGTGTGGGGGATGGGATATCACCGGTTCAGGCTGGTGGTGGGGGTGTAATGGTGTGGGGGATTGGGTATCACCGGTTCAGGCTGGTGGTGGGGGTGTAATGGTGTGGGGGATGGGATATCACCGGTTCAGGCTGGTGGTGGGGGTGTAATGGTGTGGGGGATGGGGTATCACCGGTTCAGGCTGGTGGTGGGGGTGTAATGGTGTGGGGGATGGGGTATCACCGGTTCAGGCTGGTGGTGGGGGTGTAATGGTGTGGGGGATGGGGTATCACCGGTTCAGGCTGGTGGTGGGGGTGTAATGGTGTGGGGGATGGGATATCACCGGTTCAGGCTGGTGGTGGGGGTGTAATGGTGTGGGGGATGGGATATCACCGGTTCAGGCTGGTGGTGGGGGTGTAATGGTGTGGGGGATGGGATATCACCGGTTCAGGCTGGTGGTGGGGGTGTAATGGTGTGGGGGATGGGGTATCACCGGTTCAGGCTGGTGGTGGGGGTGTAATGGTGTGGGGGATGGGGTATCACCGGTTCAGGCTGGTGGTGGGGGTGTAATGGTGTGGGGGATGGGGTATCACCGGTTCAGGCTGGTGGTGGGAATGTAATGGTGGGGGGGATATTTTCTTGGCACACTTTGGGCCCCTCAGTACCAATCAAGCATCGTTTAATCACCACGGCCTACCTGAGTATTGTTGCTGACCATGTCCATCCCTTTATGACTACAGTGTCCCCATCTTCTGATGGCTCCTTCCAGCAGGATAATACACCATGTCACAAAGCTCCGATCATCTCACCACTGGACAATGAGGTCCCTGTACTCCAATGCCCTCCACACTCACCACATCTCATCCAATAGAGCACCTTTGGGATATGGTGGGAGATCGGCATCATGGATGTGCAGCCAACAAATCTGCAGCAACTGTGTGATGTTATTATGTCACTATGGAGCAAAATCTCTGAGGAATGTTTCCAACACCTTGTTGAATCTATGCCATCAAGAATGAAGGCAAAAGGGGGTCCAACCCGGTACTAGCAAGGAGGACCTAATAAAGTGGCCGGTGAGTATCCATGGTGTGTATTAGGATCAGAAGCCGAAACATTACATCCCTTCTGGGTATCCCGAAAAATTGGAACCATTGGATGGCCATTGAACTCAATTTTTCTGGGCCTTCTAATGAAATTTGTCGAGTCACTGATGATACCATCTCATTCTCTGACGAATGATTTTCCAGAATTTCTGTATGAACGTTCAAAGAGAATTCTTGTTGTGTATGGCCACCTCTAGGGTTCCTCTCACACATGTCTATGTAGTCACGCAATTGTTGTTGTTTTTTTTTAACCTCCCATTATGCAAAGTGAGGTGGAAGCATTGGGAATAAATACTTTCTAAGAAGCGGTTATATTCAAAACACAATCATTTGCATAGCAGGAGCAATTTTCTGTGTTTACCGTTCGTTGTAATGGGCTTGTCTACAGAGATACCGTCACCTGTCCATTCCAGGTAATGAGATAGTGTCTGCTAATAGCACATTTATACTTATCCATCTGTGATCCCGAGCTACCAGAGGAGTCCACCTTGAGCAGGCTCCAATGTCAGATGGTTTCGGGGCCTACCTACGTAAATAATTCTACCCACTTTTGGGGCACTACCTTTCTTTTTTCCTGATTCTCCGTACTGGTTCTTAAGGGGTAAAAGATGAACAAATCTTGTGTATTGAGGAGCACCTAGTGCACGGGATCATATATTTTAAAAAAGTCTTCTAAAAATATATATTGCTTAAGAGCATCAGATACATCCAACGTTTTCCAGGGGAAGAGCCCCCCTTGTTCTTAAGGGCATGAGAAATGGCTTGATAGAGACTAGTGGGCCTTGATTTGTGCACGGTCATGTTGGAAACAGGAAGGGGCCATCCCCAAAGTTAGGAGCATGAAATTGGCCAAAATGTCTTGGTATGCTGACACCTTAAGAGTTCCCTTCACTGGAACTAAGGGGCCAAGCCCAACCCCTGAAAAACAACCCCACACCATAATCCCCCCCACCCCCCCACCAAATGATTTGGACAAGTACACAAAGCAAGGTCCATAAAGACATGGATGAGCGAGTTTAGGATGGAGGAACTTGACTGGCCTGCACTGTGAACCAGGCCTTCTCGTCCAACATCAGTGCCTGACCTTAAAAAACGTGCTTCTGGAAGAATGGTCAAACATCCCCATAGACACACTCCTAAACCTTGTGGACAGCCTTCCCAGAAGAGTTGAAGCTGTTATAGCTGCAAAGGGTTGGTGTCCCAATACTTTTGACAATACAGTGTATTTTCTATTCTGAAGATAGCATCAGTAAAAAAGGGAGAACCTCTACTGCCAGGATGAATGAGACAGGAACGGGGCCTTCTGCACCTAAAAGTACCTGAATCCCCACTTAGAACAGGAGGAAGTGTGGGAGTACAGATAGGTGGCTACACTTTGCTTGGGTTGGTCTCAACTAAAAATTTGGGACTCTCCCACAATGTTAGTATTGGTGACAGAGCAGGTTATTCTCCCCAGAAGGGCACAGACCTGATGTTTAACACTACATCCAGAATGTAAAAAAAACGTGAAGTTACCAAACGGTCTCTTTTACCTCTTGTGTGTGTGATAGTGTGGGACCAGTAGGAGTGGGAATGAATACTGATGTATATACATTGAAGTGCATTTTCCTTTAAGGAAGAACACCTGCGATGAAAGTATAATGTATGAGGACCTTGTCCTGGTCCTAGACTGCTTTTTCTTTGGTCACCATAAACAAACAAGCAATTAGCTCTTGGAAGTGTATTGAGGAGCACCAAGGAACACCTTTGGGGAAGGGGTTGGGGCGTTTCTGCCCACTTTGGGGTGCTACGCTTCTTTTTTCCTTAATCTGCATACTGTAAAAAAGCACAAGCCCAGTTGAGAGATTGGAAACCCCTCAATAAGGAATACTGACCTGGGAACTGAAATGCAGAGTAGTGTCTCCTAATGGATGGCTGGTCATTCTTAGTGCCATTAGAAGACAGTGGTCTCTGTCAGGCCTTAATTTAGGTCCTCTAGTACAATTCATGGTGACTTTATCAACATTCATTTCTCAAGCCCTGAAGAAGGCAGAAGTTTCTTCCCTCTGAAATGCAACGTATTTCAGGCCATGAGAAATGGCTTGATCAAGACTAATGTCTCCTAATAGATGGTTGGCCATTCTTAGTGCCATTAGAAGACACTAGTCTCTGCCAGGCCTTAATTTAGGCCCTCAAGTGCAATTCATGGTGATTTCATCAACATTAAATTCTCAAGCCCTGAAGAAGGTGGAAGTTTCTTCCCTCTGAAATGCAATGTGTTTCAGGGGAAGAGCCCCCTTCTTCAGGCCATGAGAAAGACACTAGTCTCTGCCAGGCCTTAATTTAGGTCCTCAAGTGCAATTCATGGTGATTTCATCAACATTAAATTCTCAAGCCCTGAAGAAGGTGCAAGTTTCTTCCCTCTGAAATGCAATGTGTTTCAGGGGAAGAGCCCCCTTCTTCAGGCCATGAGAAATGGCTTGATAGAGACTAGTGTCTCCTAATAAACAGCTGGCCATTCTTAGTGCCATTAGAAGGCACTAGTCCCTGTCAGGCCTTAATTTATGTCCTCTATTGCAATTCGTGGTGATTTCATCAACATTCATTTCTCAAGCCCTGAAGAAGGGGGAAGTTTCTTCCCTCTGAAATGCAACGGGTTTCAGGGGAAGAGCCCCCTTCTCTTCAGGGCATGAGAAATGGCTTAATAGAGACTAGTGTCTCCTAATGGACGGCTGGCTATTCTTGGTGCCATTAGAAGGCACTAGTCTCTGGCAAGTCTTAAATTAAGGTCCTCTAGTACAATTCATGGTGATTTTATCCACATTCATTTCTCAAGCCCTGAAGAAGGCAAAAGTTTCTTCCCTCTGAAATGCAACGTGTTTCAGGGGAAGAGCCCCCTTCTTCAGGCCATGAGATATGGCTAAATAGAGACTAGTGTCTCCTAATGGACAGCTGGCTATTCTTAGTGCCATTAGAAGGCACTAGTCTCTGGCAGGTCTTAATTTAGGTCCTCTAGTACAATTCATGGTGATTTAATCAACATTCATTTCTTAAGCCCTGAAGAAGGCAGAAGTTTCTTCCCTCTGAAATGCAACATATTTCAGGGGAAGAGCCCCCTTCTTCAGGCCATGAGAAATTGCTAAATAGAGACTAGTGTCTCCTAATGGACAGCTGGCTATTCTTAGTACCATTAGAAGGCACTAGTCTCTCTCAGGTCTTAATTTAGGTCCTCTAGTACAATTCATGGTGATTTTATCAACATTCATTTCTCAAGCCCTGAAAAAGGAAGAGGTTTCTTCACCTGAAATGCATTGGACACTGTATATATGATGCTCTTAACTAACAAATGTTTTAAAAAGACTATGTAAGTGATACGGTCCTTTGCACTAGGTGTTCCTCAATACATATCCAAGAGTTGATGGTCTTCTATCTCTTAGGAACCCTGGAGGTGCCACTTCCGCATTTCAGTTCACAAGTCATTATTGCCTATTAAGCTTATGCCTGATGCCATCATCTGGAAGGGTTCCCAATCTCCCGGCTGGGTTTTTGGTTTATATTACGTTAGGGAGAATAAAAAAAAAAAAAAAAAAGGAAAGAAGGGGAACACCCCAAAGTGGGCAGAAACATTAGGGGGAAAAAAAAGTCAACCTCGGCAAGAGAGCGCTCTCCACTGCCCAAAGCAGCATCAGTAAGAAAGGGAGCACCTCCATTACCAGGAGGAATGACAGGAACAGAGCCTCTCCACCTAAAAGTAGACTGGCCTTTTTACGTCGAGGAGCAGCAATCAATTTAAAATAAAATAGGAAAGAGTCCTCAAAAATAACTGCAAACCGCTGGCGACGATACATTTCCGCAGGTTAAAGCAGCGTAGAGAGCCGGCCTCTACAGGGAAATAAATCTTTCAGAAAAGTGTAATCACTCTAATAAGTTAGTTAAAGCGATCTAGGTCTCCTCATTGTTGGGACCAGGGGTAGGTGAAGAGGGGGCCACCCCAGCGAGGAAGCATCGGCCCTGACATATAACATGTCACATTGAATCTGGCCTCCTTCCTGAGGATGAGCTCGCTGTCCCGCGCTGTGGGGCATGTTTGCAATTCATGTTGCTCAGCTGTTCTGCCTATTACTTCCGCGTGAATGGCCGATCTCCGGGCCCTGGGGGGCTTTGCCTGTAGCTGTGCAGCTCGGGCCTTCAGGCAGATGTCTTAGCGAATTGCACGTCTCGTAGCAAATCGCCTCAGACAGAGAAATTGGATTTTCCACTGCTGCAAAGCCATTATGAGAGAGCATTTCAGTGTGAGAGGCGTGCTCGCTGCTCAGGCATTAACGGGTAAAGGCTAGTGAAGCACGGCGAGGGAAAGAATAACTCATCGAGAGGCTGGGGTGAAAGAGAGAGGAGACACTGATATATCCCAACCCTCAGCAGGAAAAGCACAAAGTACCAACATAAAAATACAAATATATCTGTGAAGGTTCTCAGTTATACCGGTGTTGCTATATCTCAGGCTTTCTAAACCTTTTTACCCAAGAGGAGCCACTGAAATGCATTTTTCAGGTCTTGCAATTCATTGGGCTCAGTGGAAAAAAGGCCCCTTACATTGGTGGTCAGAATGCCATTCTTACAGACAGATAAAAAAAGGTAATTGTTCTCATGCCAGTGGCTCCGTCAAATGGCTTTTGACCTGGAAATATACAGGAACCATCAGATAGGAGGTCAACCAGCCACAGTTCAAGGAGCCCCAACCAACCTCTGAAACTATGCAGGCCAGGAACCATCATATAGGAGGTCAATCAGCCACAGATCAGGGAACTCCTACCAACCTCTGGAATTATGCAGGAACCATCTGATAGGAGGTCAATCAGCCACAGCTCAAGTAGCCCCTACCAACCTCTGGAATTATGCAGGAACCATCCGATAGGAGGTCAATCAGCCACAGGTCAGGTAGCCCCTACCAAACTCTGGAACTATACAAGAACCATCAGATAGGAGGTCAATCAGTCACAGATCCAGCAACCCCTACCAACCTCTGGAATTATGCAGAAACCATCAGATAGGAGGTCAATCAGTAACAGATCCAGCAACCCCTACCAACCTCTGGAATTATGCAGAAACCATCAGGTAGGAGGTCTGTCAGCCACAGATCAAGGAAACCCCTACCAACTTCTGGAACTATGCAGGAACCATTAGCCAGGAGGTCAATCAGCCACAGATCAGGGAACCCCTAACAGCCTGTGGAACTATGTAGGAATTATCAGATAGCAGGTCTGTCAGCCACAAATCAGGGAACCCCTACCAACCTATGGAACTATGCAGGATCCATCAGATAGGAGGTCAGTCGGACACAGATCAAGAAACCCCTACCAACCTCTAGAACTATGCAGGAACCATCAGATAGGAGGTCAATCAGCCACAGATCAGGGAAAACCCTATCAGCCTGTGGAACTATGCAGGAACCATCAGATAGGAGTTCAATCAGCCACAGATTTTGGAAACCCTACCAACCTTTGGAATTATGCAGGAACCATCAGGTAGGAGGTCAATCAGTCCCAGATCAAGCAACCTCCACCAACCTCTGGAACTATGCAGGAATCATCACATAGGAGGTCAGTCAGCCACAGATCAAGGAACCCCTACCAACCTTAGGAATTAGGCAGGAACCATCAGATAGGAGGTCAATCAGCCACAGATCAAGGAACCCCTACCAACCTATAGAAATTTGCAGGAGCCATCAGATAGGAGGTCAGTCAGCCACAGATCAAGGAACCCCTATCAGCCTGTGGAACTATGAAGGAACCATCAGATAGGAGGTCAACCAGCCACAGATCAGGGAACCCCTAACAGCCTGTGGAACTATGCAGGATTTGATTGACAGCAGTGGAAGCCAATGGCTCCTGCTGCTATCAATCTGTCCAATGAGGAGAGAGACAGCAGCTGGAGCCACTGCGCTTGTGCACATTGCTGGATTGAATCAGGCTCAGGAAAGAAAAAAAGAGGGTCACTGCACACAGAAGGACTTTTACCTTAATGAACAGAATGCATTAAGGTGAAAAACCTTAAGGCTTTACAACCACCTTATGTCCTGCCCCCCGCATGCTCCTATCTTCACACCTAGTAATTGTTCCGTAGTCTAAGATAAGAACTGGGAGGGCTGATTAGACTCCGTGACATAAGATTGCAGAGTGCACAGTACAGCTCTGGATTTCTGACAGGATCCAATGAGTATCATTTAGAACTTATTGAACACATACAGTATCTCACAAAAGTGAGTACACCCCTCACATTTTTGTAAATATTTTATTCTATCTTTTCATGTGACAACACTGAAGAAATGACATTTGTCTACAATGTAAAGTAGTGAGTGTACAGCTTGTATAACAGTGTAAATTTGCTGTCCCCTCAAAATAACTCAACACACAGCCATTAATGTCTAAACCGCTGGCAACAAAAGTCAGTACACCCCTAAGTGAAAATGTCCGAATTGGGTCCAATTAGCCATTTTCCCTCCCCGGTGTCATGTGACTCGTTAGTGTTACAAGGTCTCAGGTGTGAATGGGGAGCAGGTGTGTTAAATTTGGTGTTATCGCTCTCACTCTCTCATAATGGTCACTGGAAGTTCAACATGGCACCTCATGGCAAAGAACTCTCTGAGGATCTGAAAAAAAAGAATTGTTGCTCTACATAAAGATGGCCAAGCTATAAGAAGATTGCCAAGACCCTAAAACTGAGCTGCAGCACAGTGGCCAAGACCATACAGCGGTATAACAGGACAGGTTCCACTCAGAACAGGCCTCGCCATTGTCCACCAAAGAAGTTGAGGTCATGTGCTCAGCGTCATATCCAGAGGTTGTCTTTGGGAAATAGACGTATGAGTGCTGCCAGCATTTGGTTGTAGGGGTGGGGGGTCATCCTGTCAGTGCTCAGACCATACGCCGCACTGCATCAAATTGGTCTGCATGGCTGTCGTCCCAAAAGGAAGCCTCTTCTAAAGATGATGCATAAGAAGCCCGCAAACAGTTTCCTGAAGACAAGCAGACTAAGGACATGGATTACTGGAACCATGTCCTGTGGTCTGATGAGACCAAGATAAACTTATTTGGTTCAGATGGTGACAAGCATGTGTGGGGGCAACCAGGTGAGGAGTACAAAGACAAGTGTGTCTTGTCTACAGTCAAGCATGGTGGTGGGAGTGTCATGGTCTGGGGCTGCATGAGTGTTGCCGGCACTGGGGAGCTACAGATCATTGAGGGAACCATGAATGCCAACATGTACTGTGACATACTGAAGCAGAGCATCATCCCCTCCCTTCGGAGACTGGGCCACAGGGCAGTATTCCAACATGATAACCACCCCAAACACACCTCCAAGATGACCACTGCCTTCCTAAAGAAGCTGAGGGTAAAGGTGATGGACTGGCCAAGCATGTCTCCAGACCTAAACCCTATTGATCATCTGTGGGACATCCTCAAACGGAAGGTGGAGGAGCGCAAGGTCTCTAACATCCACCAGCTCCGTGATGTCGTCATGGAGGAGGGGAAGAGGACTCCAGTGACAACCTGTGAAGCTCTGGTGACCTCCTTGCCCAAGAGGTTTAAGGCAGTGCTGGAAAATAATGGTGGCCACATAAAATATTGACACTTTGGGCCCAATTTGGACATTTTCCCTTAGGGGTTCACTTACTTTTGTGAGATACTGTATAATAATAATGATGGGGTGCAGGGACAGCCAGGCTGGGGAGGAAAGAGCCAGGTTCTCTCTCACTTCCTGCAGCTTCTAATTCACATTGTGAGAAGCTCACAGTGTGCAGTGAAATCAGAATAAGTCATTTCAGTCCAGTAGAGGAGACTGAAGGAAAGGCTGGAGTGCAGCTTTAATACATTAGAGATTAATAGAAGTGAAAAAAAAATCAAAAAAATGAAAAATAATAAAACAAACGATGATTAAAAAAGAAAATAAAATAAACCGCCAGAGACTTAATGGAGCAGAAATGAGGCGTTGAAGTGGCAGATAATGATTGTGGGTGAGTTTATCTTGGCTCCATCTATAAATGAGGACATCCTCGAGAAGGCGCTGTGTTTAGTTGGGATGGTATTAGCGCTCGTACAGAGGGCTCTTCCCGGGCGATCGTGGTCTGCTGGGGACAATAGGTGACCTAATTTCTGCTCAGTGACACTCCGAAGCATCTGCTGGGGTGTCCGTATTCTACATGAGATGATGGAGAGCGCTGCGCGCAGGCACAGGATTGGCTGATTTCTCATCACTTTGTAACCGTTCTCACTTCTTAAACATTTTTATTTAGTTTTTGCTTTTTTGGCTACTTGATGGTCTGTATTGACCTATGACCCTGTATTGTGTCTCAGCATTGTGGGGGAATTCAATTCATCGATGAAAACAAGTGGCAGATTCTGAAAAGGAAGGGTTTCAAGACGTTTACAAATCACAGGCAGATGCGAAGAGAAATGCCTGTAGAGCAAGGCAGGGGAAATGTTCAGATCATAGGCAGAGTTCTATCATAGGTAGAGGCCAGGGCAGGAGGTATTCAGGTAGAGTCCTAGCAGAGGCAGAGGCCAGGGCAGAAGGTGTTCAGGTAGAGTCCTATTATAGGTAGAGGCCAGGGCAGGAGGTATTCAGGTAGAGTCCTATCATAGGTAGAGGCCAGGGCAGGAGGTATTCAGGTAGAGTCCTATCATAGGTAGAGGCCAGGGCAGGAGGTATTCAGGTAGAGTCCTATCATAGGTAGAGGCCAGGGCAGGAGGTGTTCAGGTAGAGTCCCAGCAGAGGCAGAGGCCAGGGCAGAAGGTGTTCAGGTAGAGTCCTATTATAGGTAGAGGCCAGGGCAGGAGGTATTCAGGTAGAGTCCTATCATAGGTAGAGGCCAGGGCAGGAGATATTCAGGTAGAGTCCTATCATAGGTAGAGGCCAGGGCAAGAGGTGTTCAGGTAGAGTCCTATTATAGGTAGAGGCCAGGGCAGGAGGTGTTCAGGTAGAGTCCTATTATAGGTAGAGGCCAGGGCAGGAGGTATTCAAGTAGAGTCCAAGCAGAGGCAGAGGCCAGGGCAGGAGGTGTTCAGGTAGAGTTCTATCATAGATAGAGGCCAGGGCAGGAGGTATTCAGGTAGAGTCCTATCATAGGTAGAAGCCAGGGCAGGAGGTGTTCAGGTAGAGTCCTAGCAGAGACCAGGGCAGGAGGTGTTCAGGCAGAGTCCTATCATAGATAGAGGCCAGGGCAGGAGGTATTCAGGTAGAGTCCTATTATAGGTAGAGGCCAGGGCAGAAGGTGTTCAGGTAGAGTCCTATCATAGGTAGAGGCCAGGGCAGGAGGTGTTCAGGTAGAGTCCTATCATAGGTAGAGGCCAGAGCAAAAGGTGTTCAGGTAGAGTCCTATCATAGGTAGAAGCCAGGGCAGGGGGTATTCAGGTAGAGTCCTATCATAGGTAGAGGCCAGGGCAGGAGGTGTTCAGGTAGAGTCCTAGCAGAGACCAGGGCAGGAGGTGTTCAGGCAGAGTCCTATCATAGGTAGAGGCCAGGGCAGGGGGTATTCAGGTAGCGTCCTATCATAGGTAGAGGCCAGGGCAGGAGGTGTTCAGGTAGAGTCCTAGCAGAGACCAGGGCAGGAGGTGTTCAGGCAGAGTCCTATCATAGATAGAGGCCAGGGCAGAAGATGTTCAGGTAGAGTTCTATCATAGATAGAGGCCAGGGCAGAAGGTGTTCAGGTAGAATCCTAGCAGAGGCAGAGGCCAGGGCAGGAGGTGTTCAGACAGAGTTCTATCATAGGTAGAGGCCAGGGCAGGAGGTAATCAGGTAGAGTCCTATCATAGGTAGAGGCCAGGGCAGGAGGTGTTCAGGTAGAGTCCTATCATAGGAAAAATCCAGAGCAGGAGGTGTTCAGGTAAAGTCCTAGCAGAGACCAGGGCAGGAGGTGTTCAGGCAGAGTTCTATCATAGATAGAGGCCAGGGCAGGAGGTGCTCAGGTAGCGGTCTATCATAGATAGAGGCCAAGGCAGGAGGTATTCAGGTAGAGTCCTATCATAGGTAGGGGCCAGGGCAGGAGGTGTTCAGGTAGAGTCCTATCATAGGTAAAATCCAGAGCAGGAGGTGTTCAGGTAGAGTCCTATCATAGGTAGAGGCCAGGGCAGGAGGTGTTCAGGCAGAGTTCTATCATAGATAGAGGCCAGGGCAGGAGGTCTTCAGGTAGAGTCCTATCATAGGTAGAGGCCAGGGCAGGAGGTGCTCAGGTAGAGGTCTATCATAGGTAGAGGCCAGAGCTGGAGGCATCCAGGCAGAGCTCTATCAGAGGCAGAGGCCAGGTCGGAGGTGTTTAGGCAGAGTCCTATCATATGTGGAGGCCAGGACAGCAGAGGAGTGACGGCTAAGGCTTGGTTACCGACCCCCCCCCCCCGTCCTCTTATAATGACTATAACCCATTTTTGGACCTCAGTGGTTTAGATTGTATGTGACTGGTCCAGTATTTACCAAAACAGCACACCCGTCCACGAGGAGAGGGATGCAGATGTGGGGGGGGGAGGGGGATGCTCATCCAGTTAATTAACAGATTCACATGAACACATTGTACCAAGGAGCTCAAAACTTTCCAGACGCTGAATAAATTGTCTATTTCCGAAACTGACTTGCCGCACGAAATCTCGTTAGTGGTATAAAAAAAAAAAAATCACAAATGTTTTGATCATTTCTTTTTGATGTGAAACCGGGAGGTGGAGAAGGAAAGGCAGAGATTTTCCCAACTACAAGACATTATTATTATTATTATTATTATTATACAGTATTTATATAGCGCCAACAGTTTACGTAGCACATTAGGACGAGGACAGCGTCGTCTAAAAGGGGAAAACGCCACTGGACGCAGTTTGTAACAATTGGCGAACTAGACGCAGTTTGTAACAATTGGCGCACTATTAACATGACAGCTGTATAATTAAAAAAAAAAAAAGCACAAAAAAAATACCGACTGCTTTTGAAGCCTACGTGCCTCTAACTCCCCGTACATGCGCAGATATTGGCCACTCCTTCTGCATTGCACTCTAAAACCACAGCAGGAAGAGTTTCCCCACCTTCGGTTTTTCCGTGAGAGCCGGATCTTGGCTGTGACCCATCCTCTTGGTCCCCCTACCTGGAATGCGTTTTCCATATGTTCCTATGGACCAGCCTCTAGGTGGCCACTGACAACCAGGTACCAGAACCAGAAAGAGGAGGGTATTACAGACAAACAAACCCTTCCCAATCTAGTAAAAGGTAACGCCTGACAAGACCAGATTCACTAAGCCTGGATTCAACCTTAAAGACTTGCCATTACACACAATCCTATGCCATCCCTTCACTCATGAGCTGCTCAATGCTCTAATTAACCCCTTTATGGCAGCATTACACATTTATATGTGGCAGCATGGTGGGGGGGGCGGTAATGCCTAGCTGATGCGGACATGGCTTGATGTGTTGTTCTGGAGCGCTGATTTAGCACCCCCTACAATTGTGGAGGAGCAGTCACCTACAGATCACAGACAACGGGAGGATGATTGGTAGGACGGGCTCCCAATGACATCATCACTGCGCAGCCAATGATAGTGAAGGAATGAAATTGAGCCCCTATGGTCACACTCGAGGCAAAAGAAATCCAAAGCAGACTCCAAGAAAGGCCAAGTGTCAGATAAATGAAAGCAGCTTCAGCTCAGTTTCATCTAGGCCATGCCCTGACATGTTTCGGCTTCATGCAGGCCATGCCCTGACGTGTTTCGGCTCCATCCAGGCCACGCCCTGACGTGTTTCTGCTCCATCCAGGCCATGCCTCCAATGTTTTTTTGGCTCCATCCAGGCCATGCCTCCAATGTGTTTCAGCTCCATCCAGGCGATGCCCTATCGTGTTTCGGCTCCATACAGGCCATGCAACGTGTTTCGGCTCCATCCAGGCCATGGCTCCGATGTGTTTCGGCTCCATCCAGGCCATGCCCTGACATGTTTTTGGTTCTATCTAGGCCATGCCCTGACGTGTTTCACCTCCATCCAGGCCATGCCTCTGATGTTTTTTTGGCTCCATCCAGGTCATGCCTCCAATGTGTTTCGGCTCCATCCAGGCCATGCCCTGACGTGTTTCGGTTCCATCCAGGCCATGCCTCCGATGTGTTTCGGCTCCATCCAGGCCATGCCCCGAAATGTTTCGGCTCCATCCAGGCCATGCCCTGACGTGTTCTATCTCCATCCTGGCCATGCCATTACATGTTTCGGTTCCATCCAGGCCATGCCCTGATGTGTTTCGGATCCATCCAAGCCATGCCTCTGATGTGTTTTGACTCCATCCAGGCCATGCCCTGACGTGCTTTGGCTCCATCCAGGCCATGCCCTGACGTGTTTTGGCTCCATCCAGGCCATGCCCTGACGTGTTTTGGCTCCATCCAGGCCATGCCTCCGATGTTTTTTCGGCTCCATCCAGGTCATGCCTCCAATGTGTTTCGGCTCCATCCAGGCCATGCCCTGACGTGTTTCAGTTCCATCCAGGCCATGCCTCCAATGTGTTTCGGCTCCATCCAGGCCATGCCCCGACATGTTTTGGCTCCATCCAGGCCATGCCCTGACGTGTTTCAGCTCCATCCAGGCCATGGCTCCTATGTGTTTCGGCTCCATCCTGGCCATGCCATGACGTGTTTCGGTTCCATCCAGGCCATGCCCTGATGTGTTTCGGATCCATCCAAGCCATGCCTCCGATGTGTTTCGGCTCCATCCTGGCCATGCCCTGACGTGTTTCGGTTCTATCCAGGCCATGGGCTGATGTGTTTTGGATCCATCCAGGCCATGCCTCTCATTTGTTTCGGCTCCATCCAGGCAATGGGCTGATGTGTTTCGGCTCCATCCAGGCCATACCTTCGATGTGTTTCGGCTCCATCCAGGCCATGCCTCCGATGTGTTTCGGCTCCATCCAGGCCATGCCTCCGATGTGTTTCGGCTCCATCCAGGCCATGCCTCCGATGTGTTTCGGCTCCATCCAGGCCATGCCTCCGACGTGTTTTGTCACGCAACCTTGGGCTTTGATTTAGCTTGTACAGAAAAAAAAATGCATGTAAAAAGGCAGTTCAACACACAATAAAACGCAGGGCAACGCACTAAAAAATGCGTCAACGCATGCACATTTTTTTTTATAAGGTTATAGGTTATATCTTCTCAGAAGGTGAGTTCAGGTTCTTAACCCCTTGCCGCCACTCGCATGCATTTTTTAGCATGCATGATGCGCTTTGCATACATTTTCAGCCCCTGATAATAATAAGCCCAAACAGCTTTTTTTTTGCCAGCATGAAAAATGCACGATTTAAAAAAATGCATAGAAAAAGCATGATAAAGCAAGTGTAAAACGCATCGAAATGCATTGAGCAACGTCATAAAATAGAATAAAAAAACAGACATGCAAAGGTGCGAAATGTCTTTTTTGTGTTATAACAGACGTGTTGTGTCGGCGCTGGTTGACACATGTTGTTATGTGTTGCGCTGCATTTTTATGCACACCAATGCATTTGAATGGTGTGACCAAGACACACAGAGAACAAATCGGCGACCTTGCGTTGAACCTGCGTTGATCAATGCAGAATGACGCAGCTGAAGACACCTGATGTGAACGAAACACTCAAAAATAAAATTGGACTTGCACCGAGCCCGATATCACTCAGCCCCGTATTCCCTTTCTACCTCCCCGAATGTTCCAGTGGGAAAGTCACACCTGGGCCCCGCAGCGAGGTCGGGGTCTCAGCGGGGGTCCCCCGATCTTTGCCATCAGATGACATATGGCCGTTTGTTGTATGGAGAAGAGAAATCAGCTGGGGGTGGGTGGGGGGTCGGAATTAATTCCTGCTGAAGTCATTTTCACTTTCATTAACGCAGGATTAGGAGTCAGTCTGGTTATTTACTGGCCCCATAATCATTAGGATGTCTTCCGCTTCCGAGAAAAAGGGCCAAGGTCATCTGTTAAAGGGGGACTCCATCTCCGTGAAATCCCAGCCTTGTGAAAAAAAAAATCCGACCTAAAAAATAATGGACGCAACCTAGAGATAATAGAAATAATGGACACAACCCAGAAATAAATGATACAACCTAAAATAAAAAATACAGCCTAGAAAAAATGGATACAACCCAGAAATAATGGATACAGCCTAGAAATAATGGATAAAGCCTAGAAATAATGGATAAAGCCTAGAAATAAAAGATACAATCTAGAAATAATAGATAGAGTATGGAAAAAATGACTACAAGCTAGAAAAAAATGGACACACTATAAATTATGGATACAACCCAGAAATAATGGATACAACCTAGAAATAATGGATACAACCTAGAAATAATGGATACAGCCTAGAAAAAATGGATACAACCCAGAAATAATAGATACAACCTAGAAATAATACAAATAATGGATAAGATCATAGAAGTAATGGATAAAACCTAAAAATAATGAATACAATCAAGAAATAATGGATACAACCTAGAAATAATAGATACAATCTGGATTTATGACTACAAGCTAGGAAGAATGGATACAATCTAGAAATAATACATACAACCCAGAAATAATGAACACAATCTAAAAATAATGGATACAATTTAAAAATAAATAATACAGCCTAGAAAAAATGGTTAAAACCCAGAAATAATAGATACAACCTAGAAATATTGGATTCAGTCTGGAAATAATGACTATAAGCTAGAAAAATTGGACACAATCTAGAAATTATGGATACAACCCAGAAATAATAGACATAATGGATACAACATAGAAACAATAGATACAATCTAGAAAAAAATGGACACAGCCTTGAAATAATGAATACAACCCCTAAATAATGGACACTATCTAGAAATAACACAAATAATGGATACGATCATAGAAGTAATGGATACAACCTAGAAAAAATGACTACAAGCTAGGAAGAATGGATACAACCCAGAAATAATGAACACAATCTAGAAATAATGGATACAACCTAAAAAATAAAGAATTCAGCCTAGAAATAATTGATACAACCCAGAAATAATAAATAACCTAGAAATAATGGATAGAATCTGGAAGTAATAGATACAATCTAGAAATAATGGATACAACCTACAAATAAAGAATACAGCCCATAGATAATAGATACAACCAGGAAATAATGACTACAAGGTAGAAAAATTGAACACAGCCCAGAAAGAATGGACACAACCTGGAAATAACGGATACCACCCAAAAATGATTAAAAAAAATGGATACAACCTGGAAATCAATGTTTATTTTTTTTTTTTGCATGTGGGGGCACATTCGTCCTTCTCGCTCGGGCAAGAATGACGTACACCCCCCAAATTCTGTGGGCGCGCAGATGTGCGGCAGGGCTTCGGGTCCCAGCAGAGCCATGCAGTGCATACAACCTTGCCACTAGTTTCTATGCATGCGCAAGGGCTCTGTCAGGACCCTAAGGCCAGGCAGAGATCTTGGCATATCTGCTTATGTCCAGAATGATAAAGATGGCACCACTGAGTGGGGGAGGGGGGTTGCTGGTACAAAACTAAAGGGGACTGAAGTTCCTCTTTAACTCAGGGAACCATCTACCTCTGGTGACCCAGAGGGGCCCCACAAATCATGAACCCCTCTACCATGTCATGGACTGAGAGGGGTTTGGAAGGGGAAAAACCTCTAATGCCCCGTACACACGAGCGGATTTTCCGTCAGAAAAATCTTGGATGGTTTTTCCGACGGGATTCCGCTCAAGCTTGCCTTGCATACACACGGTCACACAAAAGTTCGCTGAACTTTCGACCGTCAAGAACGCCGTGACGTACAACACTACGACGAGCCGAGAAAATTAAGTTCAATGCTCCTGAGCATGCGTCGAATTGTTTCTGAGCATGCGTAGGAGTTTTGCATGTCGGAATTGCCACAGACGATCGCATTTTCGGATAGGAACTTTTTCCGACCGAAAAATAGAGAACCTGCTCTCAATGTTTGCTGGCTGGAATTCGGCCAGCAAAAGTCTGATGGAGCATACACACGGTCGCATTTTCCGACCAAAAGCTCTCATCGGTCTTTTGCTGTCCGAATTTCCAATCGTGTGTGTACGCGGCATAAGGCTGTAGGATGAACTTATTAATCTAATATTATTAAATTTTATTGGTCAGCTATAAATGAAAATTAATGTCCACTGCCTGCTCAAAGCCACTTGCAGTGCAGAGCTTGTCAACACGTCTGTCTCTCTCACTGTTCACTCGTCTATTACTCAAACCCTGGAATCTACATATAATGTTTTCTACAGGCTTCCCCGAAGCTGCTCCAGAAAAGGTCACATGTCAGCGATTTCTTTCTATCCCTATTTATATATGCTGTGATCCCATTGGATTCTTTTGTGATCAATCTGCAGCTTTGTGCAGTGCAGAGCTTGTCAACATGTCTGTTTCTCCCACTGATCACTCATTTATTACTCAAACCCTGGAATCTACATACAATGTATTCTACAAGCTTCCCCAAAACCGCTTCAGGTATATGCATAAGCTGGTCCTATTGGATTTTTTTGTATCAAATCCGCAGCTTTGTGCAGTGCAGAGCTTGTTAACGTGTCTGTTTCTCTCACTGATCACTCGTCTATTACTCAAGCCCTGCAATCTAGATACAATGTTTTCTATAGACTTGCCCGAAGCTTCTGCAGAAATGGTCACATGTAAGTGACTTATTTCCATCCCTATTGATAAGGTGGCAATAGGCTTTGACCCCATTGGATCCTTTGTATGCAATCCGCAGCTTTGTGCAGTGCAAAGCTTGTCAACGTGTCTGTTTTTCTCACTAATCACTCATCCATTACTCAAGCCCTAGTGTTTTCTACAGGCTTCCCTGAGCTGCTCCAGAAAATGTCACATGTAAGTGATTTATTTGTATCCTTATTTATATGCATAAGGTGATAATATGCTGTGACTTGGATCCTTTTGTATCCAATCCACAGATTTGTTCAGTGCAGAGCTTGTCGACGCTCTGCTCCAGAAAAGGCCACACATAAGTGATTTCTTTCTATCCCTATTTATATGCATAAGGTGATAATATGCTGTGATCCCATTGGATTATTTTGCATTCGATCTGCAGCTTTGTGCAGTGCAGAGCTTGTCAACGTGTCTGTTTCTCCCACTGATCACTCGTCCATAACTCAAGCCCTGGAATCTACATACAATGTATTCTACAAGCCTCCCCAAAACCGCTTTAGGTATATGAATAAGCTAATCCTATTGGATTGTTTTTGTATCAAATCCGCAGTTTTGTGCAGTGCAGAGCTTGTCAACGTGTCTGTTTTTCTCACTGATCGCTTCTTTATTACTCAAGCCCTGCAGTCTAGATGTTTTCTACAGACTTGCCCAAAGCGTCTGCAGAAATGGTCACATGTCGGTGATTTATTTCCATTCCTATTGATAAGGTGGCAATACGCTGTGACCCCCATTGGATCCTTTGTATCCAATCTGCAGCTTTGTGCAGTGCAGAGCTTGTCAACGTGCTTCTCCAGAAAGAGCCATACTGTATGTAAGTGATTTATTTGTATCCTTATTTATATGTATATGGTGATAATATGCTGTGGTTCCATTGGATGCTTTTGTATCCAATCCGCAGCTTTATGCAGTGCAGAGCTTGTCAACGTGTCTGTTTCTCTCACTGATCACTTGTCTATTACTCAAGCCCTGGAATCTACAGTGCCTTGCAAAAGTATTCACCCCCCTTGGCTTTTTACCTATTTTGTTACATTACAGCCTTTAGTTCAATGTTTTTTTTTTTTAATCTGAATTATATGTGATGGATCAGAACACAAAATAGTCTAAGTTGGTGAAGTAAAATTAGAAAAATATATACATAAAACTATTTTTCAGAAATAAAAAACTGATAATTGTCATGTGCATATGTATTCACCCCCTTTGTTATGAAGCCCATAAAAAGCTCTAGTGCAACCTATTACCTTCAGAAGTCTCATAATTAGTGAAATGATGTCCACCTGTGTGCAATCTAAGTGTCACATGATCTGTCATTACATAGACACACCTTTCTGAAAGGCCCCAGAGGCTGCAACACCTAAGCAAGAGGCACCACTAACCAAACACTGCCATGAAGACCAAGGAACTCTCCAAACAAGTAAGGGACAATGTTGTTGAGAAGTACAAGTCAGGGTTAGGTTATAATAAAATATCCAAATCTTTGATGATCCCTAGGAGCACCATCAAATCTATAATAACCAAATGGAAAGAACATGGCACAACAGCAAACCTGCCAAGAGACGGCCGCACACCAAAACTCATGGACCGGGCAAGGAGGGCATTAATCAGAGAGGCAGCACAGAGACCTAAGGTAACCCTGGAGGAGCTGCAGAGTTCCACAGCAGAGACTGGAGTATCTGTACATAGGACCACAATAAGCCGTACGCTCCATAGAGTTGGGCTTTATGGCAGAGTGGTCAGAAGAAGGCCATTATATTCAGCAAAAAACAAAATGGCACGTTTTGAGTTCTCAAAAAGGCATGTGGGAGACTCCCAAAATGTATGGAGGAAGGTACTCTGGTCTGATGAGACTAAAAATTGAACTTTCTGGTCATCAAAGAAAATACTATGTCTGGCGCAAACCCAACACATCACATCACCCAAAGAACACCATCCCCACTGTGAAACATGGTGGTGGCAGCATCATGCTGTGGGGATGTTTTTCAGCGGTCAGGACTGGGAAACTGGTCAGAGTTGAGGGAAAGATGGATGGTGCTAAATACAGGGATAATTTTGAGCAAAAACCTGTACTACTCTGTGTGTGATTTGAGGCTAGGACAGAGGTTCACCTTCCAGCAGGACAATGACCCCAAACACACTGCTAAAGCAACATTTGAGTGGTTTAAGGAGAAACATGTAAATGTGTTGGAATTGCCTAGTCAAAGGCCAGACCTCAATCCAATAGAAAATCTGTGGTCAGACTTAAAGATTGCAAAACCATCTAACTTGAAGGAGTTGGAGCAGTTTTGCAAGGAGGAATGGGCAAAACTCCCAGTGGTAAGATGTGGCAAGTTCATAGAGACTTATCCAAAGTGACTTGGAGCTGTGATAGCCGTAAAAGGTGGCTCTACAAAGTATTGACTTTAGGGGGGTGAATAGTTATGCACATTGGATTTTTTCTGTTATTTTGTCCTATTTGTTGTTTACTTCACAATAAAAAAAACATCCTCAAAGTTGTGGGGATGTTCTGTAAATTAAATGATGCAAATCCTCAAACAATCCATGTTAATTCCAGGCTGTGAGGCAACAAAACATGAAAAATGCCAAGGGGGGGTGAATACTTTTGCAAGGCACCGTACATGTACACTGTTTTTCTACAGCGCTGGAGTGATGTCATTAAAAAAAAAAAATCTCTACCATCTGGCAGCGTCATGTTTCAGGTGAAGGTAGGCAGCACACAGAGTTCAGGCACATGTCAGGACTCGGGGGGGCAGAACTTTGATACAAAGGGGGGGGAGGAGACTGATAGAAGGTCCGCTGCACGGAAGGATCTTACAGGTAGACAAAAAAAAGAAGTTGATTTTAGATTGGAGTTGTCCAGTAGGAGGAGACCAAATCCTAATCATTTTTATTTTGGAGGGAATATTCCGAGCGAGAGAACGGCGGTTGCGGTGCGACCTAAACAAGGAGTGACACGTCTCCGAACAATCCACGTGAGTTCCTGACGGCCTTTGAACATCGGACTCGGAGAGCCCGTCGCTCTGTGTCGCTCTGTGTTGCTCTGTGTGCGGTCGGGCGCGCGCTCTGCCAGTTGTCATCTGCCTGTCCTCATTTATTTTTTTTTTAATTCCCGCGCAAGGACAGAAGTCTCACCCCGCACCCTCTGCCAACTTCCATCCCGGTCCAAGTGGAACCGACTTGGCCCGAGTTTTTACTTTCAGAGTAAAGAACAGGCTTCCCTGCCATCTGTTCACGCGGTGTCATGTCCAAACATTGGCTCGCCAATGCAGAGCGCATGCCCGGGGGGGGGGGGGGGGGTCCTCTGCGTGATTAACTCCTGCAGCGCCAGGTGACAGGACCGTACGTGATTAGAAACCTCTAAAAAAAAAAATTTTTTCTTTAAATAAAAAGTTCCTATTTATTTGGAATCAGCAAAATTATTTATCGGAAAAATTTTGTAAGCGCCCCCCGCGGCGTGGGATTAGACGGTAGAATTATTCGCCTTTTCTGATTCTGGCTGGAAAATATTCAAGTTCAGTAAAAATAAAAAATAAAAAAATGTTACAACTTTACTTTACTAAGATGCCACTCATAGGAATGGCATCTTAGGCTGCATTCACACCTGAGCGTAGCGTCTTTGATTGTTTTCCATTTTAATGCGCGATTTTTGGGCCCTTTTATATGTTCGATTCGCGCATTTTTATACAACGTTTTTGAGCGTTGACATTTTTTTTTTATTAGCCAATAACATCTGTTGCATCATTTGTTGCTATGTTTTTCAGTTGTTTTAGCTTTTCCATTAGCTTTTATTTCTTTTTTTATTATTATTATTCTTTGTTTTTTGTTTTGTTTTTTAGGGATAAGGGGTTAAAGTAAAGGTTAGGTTAGGATTAGCGGTTAGGATTATTATTTATTTATTTTTCTTAGGGTTAGGTTGTTGATACTACTGCTAACAATAATAACAGTAATAATAAATAAATAAATTTACAACGAATAAACAAACAAATCAAAATAATCAAACCGATTCTTGAACATGGGTGAAAAAATCGTTTGCGAGTACTTTTGGGATTTGTTTTGTGTTTTTTACTCAGAATCTTACTGCCGGCAAATAACCATCGATACATATGTGTGCGAGATGTACAGAGCCTTCTGTCAGGTTACAAACAAAAATGTAAATGTATTTTATTGGGATTTTATGTGATCCCGGAGAGCCCCCCACTTACATCAAGGTCCCCAGAGAGCCCCCCTTACATCAAGGTCCCCAGAGAGCCCCCCACTTACATCAAGGTCCCCAGAGAGCCCCCCACTTACATCAAGGTCCCCAGAGAGCCCCCCACTTACATCAGGGTCCCCAGAGAGCCCCCCTCTTACATCAAGGTCCCCAGAGAGCCCCCCACTTACATCAGAGTCCCCAGAGAGCCCCCCACTTACATCAAGGTCCCCAGAGAGCCCCCCACTTACATCAAGGTCCCCAGAGAGCCCCCCACTTACATCAAGGTCCCCAGAGAGCCCCCCTTACATCAAGGTCCCCAGAGAGCCCCCCACTTACATCAAGGTCCCCAGAGAGCCCCCCACTTACATCAAGGTCCCCAGAGAGCCCCCCACTTACATCAAGGTCCCCAGAGAGCCCCCCACTTACATCAGGGTCCCCAGAGAGCCCCCCTCTTACATCAAGGTCCCCAGAGAGCCCCCCACTTACACCAGAGTCCCCAGAGAGCCCCCCACTTACATCAAGGTCCCCAGAGAGCCCCCCACTTACATCAAGGTCCCCAGAGAGCCCCCCACTTACATCAAGGTCCCCAGAGAGCCCCCCACTTACATCAAGGTCCCCAGAGAGCCTCCCCTCCCCTTGGGGACCCCTGCAGAGACTCGGGGCTATAGCCCCAAAAGCCACCCCCTGTGATCCTGCCATTGAAGCTCCTTGTTCAGTCACTTTACTTGCCTCGAAAAAAGTATTCATACCCCTTGAAATTTTCCACATTTTGTCATGTTACAACCAAAAAACGTAAATGTATTTTATTGGGATTTTATGTGATAGACCAACACAAAGTGGCACATAATTGTGAAGTGGAAGAAAAATTATAAATGATACAAATAAATATGTGAAAAGTGTGGGGGAGGGGCATTTGTATGCCCCCCCCCCGAGTCAATACTCAGGTAGGTACTGAGGTACACCGCGATGACGTCAGCGCGGTTTACCTCATATGAGGAACGGGTGTCCGCAAGCCGGCCGACAATTGTTCTATGGATGTTTTTATTTACATTTTTCTTGTAAGTGCAACATTTTACTTGAAATAAATCTTTAGATACTGATTCACACTATGGTGAGTCTTTCTCCGTTTTCCATGAGTTCTTGTTCGATGCCTGTCCCGCATGTCCACTGACCTGGGCCATGCTGGCTTGCCTTGGGTGTTGACCACAGGGAGTTGCTGCTGCTGGAATGGTGTCCGGATATTGATTTACAACGCAGGCTTGCTAAAGCTCGCCCTCCGGTAAGCGTGCAATCTATGTGGTGGGTCACATCAAAGGGTGGTGTCTGTGTATCCAGCAAATTAATTCACTTACACTAATATTCACAGGAATTTTCTGCACTGGACTGTTTAATATTAATATATTTTGAGAATCGTTCATTTAAATTCATTATTCATTTTTATATGTTACCCAGAGTGTTTGTGGTATGTCACGGGTATTTAATCACCTGTTTCATTTTATTTTAATTTGTGCAGCCTCGTTTTCCTTTTTACATTTCTTCTAAGATTGTCCTGTATTTGGCTCCATCCATCTTCCCATCAACTCTGACCAGCTTCCCTGTCCCTGCTGAAGAAAAGCATCCCCACCACATGATTCTGCCACCACCATGTTTCACGGTGGGGATGGTGTGTTCAGGGTGATGTGCAGTGTTAGTTTTCCGCCACACATAGGATTTTGCTTTTAGGCCAAAAAGTTGAATTTTGGTCTCATCTGACCAGATCACCTTCTTCCACATGTTTGCTGTGTCCTCCACATGGCTTCTCACAAACTACAAACAGGACTTCTTATGACTTTCTTTCACCAATGTCTTTCTTCTTGTCACTCTTCCATAAAGGGCAGATTTGTGGAGAACACGACTAATAGTTGTCCTGTGGACAGATTCTCCCACCTGAGCTGTGGATCTCTGCAGCTCCTCCAGAGTTACCATGGGCCTTTTGGCTCTTCTCTGATGAATGCTCTCCTTGCCCGGCCGGTCAGTTTAGGTGGACGGCCATGTCTTGGTAGGTTTGCAGCTGTGCCATACTCCTTTCCATTTTCCGATGATGGATTGAACAGAGCTCCGTGAGATGTTCAAAGCTTGGGAGATTATTTTATATCCTAACCCTACTTTATACTTCTCCACAACTTTATCCCTCACCTGTCTGGTCTGTTCCTTGGCCTTCATGATGCTGTTTTGTTCACTAAGGTTCTCTAAACCTCTGAGGGATACACAGAACAGCTGTATTTATACTGAGATTAAATGACACACAGGTGGACTCTATTTACTAATTAGGTGACTTCTGAAGGCAATTGGTTCCACTAGATTTTAGTTAGGGGTATCAGAGTAAAGGGGGCTGAATACAACCCCCCCCCCCCCCCCCCACTTTTCACATATTTGTTTGTAAAAAAATGTTAAACCATTTATCATTTTCCTTCCACTTCACAATTATGTGCCACTTTGTGTTGGTCTATCACATAAAATCCCAACAAAATCCATTTACGTTTTTGGTTGTAACATGACAAAATGTGGGAAATTTCAAGGTGTATGAATACTTTTTTCAAGGCACTGTATCAGAAAGTGGCTGAACAAGGAGCTTCAATGGCAGGATCACTGGGAATCAGTGGCGTTGCTAGGGGGTGGCTTTTGGGGCTATAGCCCCGAATCTCTGCAGGGGTCCCCAAGGGAAGGGGAAGCTCTCTGGGGACCCTGATGTAAGTGGGGGGCTCTCTGGGGACCCTGATGTAAGTGGGGGGCTCTCTGGGGACCCTGATGTAAGTGGGGGGCTCTCTGGGGACCCTGATGTAGGTGGGGGGCTCTCTGGGGACCCTGATGTAAGTGGGGGGCTCTCTGGGGACCCTGATGTAAGTGGGGGGCTCTCTGGGGACCCTGATGTAAGTGGGGGGCTCTCAGGGGACCCTGATGTAAGTGGGGGGCTCTCTGGGGACCCTGATGTAAGTGGGGAGCTCTCTGGGGACCCTGATGTAAGTGGGGGGCTCTCTGGGGACCCTGATGTAAGTGGGGGGCTCTCTGGGGACCCTGATGTAAGTGGGGGGCTCTCTGGGGACCCTGATGTAAGTGGGGGGCTCTCTGGGGACCCTGATATAAGTGGGGGGCTCTCTGGGGATATACACACGTATATTACTGTATATACATGTGTATGCCCACCCAAGCGTATGACTTTCCTTACTACGCTGCTATGGGCTCTAGTCCCAGATCTTTTGTAGACTTAGCAACGCCCCTGCCGGTAATTATTATACAAGTTGCAGATTTTAAGAAAAAAATGATGTTTTTGGACATATTAGCAAATGTTGGATGAGATTCTCGGCTCCGCCCTATGCAGGTGCTTTGAAGCACGACTGTTTTTGCGCAATTTTAGGGCAGCCCATGAATTTCAATGTGTTTTTCCTATTTAAAGATCTAGGTGGTAGGGCAGCCCATTAAAATGAATCTAATCTCCAAAATAATAAGACTGATAAAAAACGATCGACACATTTCTGGAGCAGCTCATCGATTGATCGATCAGCTCAAGCCATAAGATTCTAAACGAAGCCCCTCGTTACACACAATGCCTCCGTCTGACCCCCTCTGTGTGCAGTTTTATTAGTGGCCGACCTCATACCTGTAATATAACACTGTCAGAGGTACGAGAGAGCGCACATAGGATTCCATCCCTCTCTCATTTCATCAACTGACCGCCAGGCTGATCTGAGATTTCGGCTGTTGTTCACAGAATAATAATAAATGTTTTTTTATAGAAAGCAGTTTTTGAATAAATTGAGATTACAATGTTGTGAGACCGGATGAAATGACTCGCCCCCAGAGCTTGCACTCTGGGGCCTCGGCGGAGGAAGGACGAGCTTTTCCCCATTGCAGATCAGAAAGAAGAGACAGAAAACAGAACATCCATCACTATGGGGATATGAATGCTCCACAGCCGCCTCTGATAAACAAATACACTCCGCAATGTGCTTGCTTACACCACAAACATATGAGGGACCAAACGCTGCTGGAGAGATGAGGATTGGGCGGCTGTAACCCCTCCGCTGCCAGGGGGGCCGAGAGACAATCTGTGGGTTTTATAACAGGAGACGCCGGAACTGGACCCTGCTGTGTATTCCTGTTATATAATCATTAAAATGAGTTATGTTGTGTGAATAAATATATTATATTATTATTGTATATATTATTATTATTTTTATATTTTTTTTGTAAAAAAAAATATATAAAATGTTTTTATATGTTTAAAAAAAATGTTTTTTATATTTTTTTTTCTATTATTATTTTATATATTTTATTTGTATTTTTATATTTTTTTTAATGTATTTTTACAGAATATGTGTATAATTATATTATTATTAAATTATTATTTTTTTTTTTATTTAAAAATAATTATATAAACATTTTTTTTATATATTTAAAAAAGTTTTATATATATATATTTTTAAATAAGATAGTTTTTATATATTTTTAAATTATTTTTTATGTGTTTTTATAGACTGTGTATATAATTATATTATATTATTTTTATAATATTATTATTAAATTATTATTTTTATATTTTTTTATTTTAATAAAAATTATAAAAACATTTTTTATACATTTAAAAAAAAAAGTTAAATATACTTTTTATTAACAAAATTGTTTTTATATACTTTTATATTATTATTTTTAGATATTTTTAATATTATTTTTATATATTTTATTTGTATTTTTTATGTATTTTTATAGAATGTGTGTATAATTATATTTTCTTATAATAGCAAATGCTGGATGAGATTATTAGTTAATTTTATTTATTTTATTTGCATTTTTATGTATTTTCTATTACATTATAATATAATTATATTGTTATTACATTATTATTTTTATATATTTTATATGCATTTCTTTATGTATTTTTATAGAATTTGTGTATAATTATTTATATTATTTTATTATTCTAATTTATTATATTTAAAAAAAAGTAATATATATATATATATATACATACATATATACACACACACACACACACACACATACATATATACACATACATACATACATACACACACACACACACACACACACACACATTTTTTTTACAAAAATATATTTACTTTTAAAAAATATATAAACACATTTTTATACAATTAAAATATATATATATATATATATATATATTTTTTTTTTTTTTTTTTTTTTTAATTGTATAAAAATGTGTTTATATATTTTTTAAAAGTGTATATATTTTTGTAAAAAAAAAAAAAAAATGCTTTTATATGTTTTTAAAAAAACAACAACCAATTTCCTGCATTTTCTCAGGACTGCTCGCCTTTAGAACGGACGGAACGGAGGAATTTTGTTGCACAAGAAGAGTTTACAGCAGACCCCGTGCCAACCCTCCCGAGACACAAAGCAGAGATGTGAAAAGTTTGTGAAGTTTAATTCCAGAAAATAGAAAAAAAAAAATGTAAAAAAAAGCCGTTGTCTTCTCCCGGTGGAGATAACAAACACGGCTCATCTCCATTCAGGGAGGGGAGAGACGGCCGCCATCGCATCCTCCTCGCATTCCACCTATAATTAACATTTCTCTGCAAGTTTTTGCCTGCGCATATTTTTCTTTTATTAATAACTTGTGAGGAGGGATTGGGAGAACCAAGCGTGGCGGAGACGCACCTTCACTGGTCCTACAATCAGAGGACATACAAGTGTGGAAATGTATCTACTGAAACGTAGAATTGCAGTATCTAATGCTGGGCTTTCTAGGAGGACAAATATGGAGAAGGTCGAGGCTCAGTCTGCGCTTGATGCGTTATTCCGGCTCATCTCTCGTTTACAAAAACCCTCTTTTTTTTTATGCGTTTTTGCGTGCAGTTGGCAATTTATTTTTTCTCCTATAAAAACGCTGTATATAGCTGGTCGCTAAGGAGCAGGTCGGGAAGTCAGCCACCGCGTCCTTAACAACCGATGACTCATCAGCTGTCAGCGGGGTTCCCCCCATAGGGGGGGGGTGGGATTTGGGGGCTTCCAGATTCTGATAAGCCCCCCCCCCACCGGCAGACCTCCACAACCACCGCCCAGTGTTGTGGGGAGGAGGCCCCCATCAATACGAGGACAAGGTGCTCTGGGGTGGGGGGGGCAGAGGGCATGTTGAGGGCACGTGGCCTGGTATGTTTCAGGGGGAGGGGGGGCGCTCGCTCGTCCCCTCCCTTTTCTGACCAGCCTGGCTGCACGCTCGGAAAAGGGTCCCGGTATGAATTTGAGTGAGGACCCCACGCCATTGTTTTCCACAAATTGTTTTGCCGCCAATTTTTTTTTTTTTTTTACATTCAGCTGTCAGCGGGGTTGCCAAGGTCGCGGGACCGGCTTCCTGGCCCACTCCTTAGCAACCAGCTATATACAGTGTTTTTAAAGGGGGGGGGGGAGCATTAAAAAATGCATCAGAAACGGAACACTTGCATTTCTGGTTGGGACTCCATTACACGCAAAACGCAATCGGCTGCGGGAAAAAAAAATTCCCTGACCCTTTTTCAAAATCGCATAAATGTGAACGTCTACCATAGGCTGAGTTTCTGGAAAACGCACGCAAAAACGCACATAGGTGTGAACGCAGTGTCAGAGTTTGGAGCAGCAAGTAGGTCTGTAATGCTAATATGGTAAGCCTACTGGCCATTAAAAAAAAAAATGTATAAACATACGAGATAGATAGATTAGATAGATAGATAGATAGATAGATAGATAGATAGATAGATAGATAGATAGATAGATAGATAGATAGATAGATAGATAGATAGTCGCAGAGTTTGGAGGAACGTGTAGGTCACCAGTGCTTATATGTTCCTCCTACTGGTCCTAAAATGGCCCTACTGCCCTTAAAATTGTCCTACTGGTCCTACTGGCCCTAAAATTGCCCTAAAATGGCCCTACTGGCCTTAAAATGGTCCTACTGGCCCTAAAATGGCCCAACTGGCCCTAAAATTGTCATACTGGCCCTAAAATGGCCCTACTGGCCTGAAAATGGTTCTACTGGCCCTAAAATTGTCCTACTGGCCTTAAAATTGTCCTACTGGCCCTAAAATGGTCCTACTGGCCCTAAAATGGCCCTACTGGTCTTAAAATGGTTCTACTGGCCCTAAAATGGCCCTGCTGGCCTTAAAATTGCCCTAAAATGGACCTAAAATGGTCCTACTGGCCCTAAAATGGACCTAAAATGGCCCTACTGGCCCTACAATCCACAGACATTAGACTTACAAATACGAGTACACATTAATATATCAACTTTAGATTCAGAATACTTTCTTCATTCCAAAGTGAAATGACCATGTACCAAATGTAGAAACGCATTATCTGTGGCTAGGCTTTCTACAAGGATTTAAATATGGAGTCAAAAACTTTGGACAAGCGTGCAGGTCTGCAAAATTGGCCCTACTGGCCCTAAAATGGCCCTACTGGCCTTAAAATGGTTCTACTGGCCCTAAAATTGTCCTACTGGCCTTAAAATTGTCATACTGGCCCTAAAATGGTCCTACTGGCCCTAAAATGGCCCTACTGGCCCTAAAATGGCCCTACTGGCCTTAAAATGGTTCTACTGGCCCTAAAATGGACCTAAAATGGCCCTACTGGCCCTACAATCCACAGACATTAGACTAACAAATACAAGTACACATTAATATATCAACTTTAGATTCAGAATACTTTCTTCATTCCAAAGTGAAATGACCATGTACCAAATGTAGAAACGCATTATCTGTGGCTAGGCTTTCTACAAGGATTTAAATATGGAGTCAAAAATTTTGAGCAAGCGTGCAGGTCTGCAAAATGGATATCTTCCTCTCAGTGGCCCTAAAGTCGATGTGACAAATATGTACTATATGAGATATAAAGTATACATTCATATATTAAAATGTAGAAACGCATTATCTGATGCTGGGCTTTCTGTGAAGACAAATGTGGAGTCACAGAGGTTGGAGGAGCGTGTAGGTCTACAACGTTTACATCTTCCTCTCACTGCCCCTAAAATCAGCCAACATACTACAAATATACAGTCTTAGTCCGTAGGGTTCAATGTTGAGTTGGCTCCGCCCTTTGCAGCTATAACAGCTTCAACTCTTCTGGGAAGGCCGTCCACAAGGTTTAGGAGTGTTATTAGTCCAAGATTATTCTACATAGAGAGAAAAGATTCAGCATTATAGAGACATGAAGATTCGACGAAGCAGCTAAAAAACATACGATCGCGGCGAGCGGACATTTACGGTCAAACGCTCCGCCCTTAGGCTATAAAACAATTCTAATGTGGTTTGACTAGTAATAATAATTAATAATTATAGTTATTACTAGTCAAACAACATTAGAATTCTACTATAGCTGGTGGGCGGAGCATTCGACCAGAAATGTACGATCGCGGCTTCGTACAGTTTAGCTGCTTCGTTGAATCTTCTTAAAACATCCGACAGACATCATAAGCCTTCAATTGACACATTCAACCTTAATTCATTCGGATTTTTGGACAAATACATTGTTTAACGAAACAAAATAAATATAAACGAATTCCGGGAGTAACTAAATTAATTTATTTTTCGGACGAAACCGAAATGAAATATTTCAGTGTGCACACGTCTACCAATTCATCCCAAAGGTGTTCTATCGGGTTGAGGTCAGGACTCTGTGCAGGCCAGCCGAGCTCCTCCACCCCAAACTTGCTCATCCATGTCTTTATGGACCTTGCTTTGTACACTGGTCCAAACCATTTGGTGGAGGGGGGATTACGGTGCGGGGTTATGTTTTAGGGGTTGGGCTTGGTCCCTTAGTTCTAGTGAAGGGAACTCTTAAGCCTCGTACACACGATCAGATTTTCCGCAGACAAAGCATCGGACTTTTGTCCGAAGGAGGCGTGTGCCTGGATTTTGTCTTGCATACAAACGGTACACAATTGTCGGCCAACAAACACGAACGCAGTAAAGTATTAGACGTACTACGAGCCGATAAAGAGGAAGTTCAATTGTCCGGCCCTTTGGGCTCCTTCTGCTAATTCCGTGTTAGTAGAAGTTTGGTGAGTGTTGATTTGCGCTTTTCATTTCGCGCTTTTCAGCTCGTCTCTGAACGGCCGTTCGTCAAACAGCCATGTTGCGGAATTCATAGGAGATAACGTGTTATTTATTGTTGGCCTTGGAGTTATTGCTTTGACCCAAGTCCAGTCCAGGAACAGGAGGAGGAGGATTTCTTGGACCAAAAATTGGTTGCTTTATTAATGGTGACCAATTATGTCATATGCCTTTGCTGCGGGAGCTCCAGGAGAATAATCCGGACGATTTTCGGAATTATCTCCGGATGACAGACCCCTGCTTTCACCAACTCTTGGCATTGCTGACCCCCTATATTAAAAAGCAGGACACATATATGAGGCTTTTATTTTATTTTTTGGGTTGAATAATAATGATTTGATTTGGTAAATTTTCTATATTTTTGGATGCATAGAATGCACTTTTTGGTTAAGTTCTATTGGTAGATAGCATGTCTAATTTTATTTGTTTTCTTTTTTTAATGCACAATAAAAAAAAATAGTGTAGAATAATACTTGGCTATGTGTTTTACTTCAAATGACAGTTTGGGAGTCGGCAGTTACATTTAAAAAAATACAATGTAAAATTAACAAGGGACACCAACATAGTTGTATCTTTGATCTTAAAAACTATGTGATAATGGTGTTGTGGTAACTTGCACCAAAAAAAAAAAAAAAAAAAAGCATAATAATATTATTCTTGATATCACTAGAAAAAAAAAAAGCCTTCGAAAATTAGTTTGCAATAACTCCATCAGTATCACCAGCAAAGCAGCTTCATTATTATCCCATTCAAGAAGAAGAGAATTGTGCGCTGCATTTCCAGATTTCATAATTTTCCACGTCACGAATGTCAATTCTCCATTACGAACGCTAGTTTACAAGACCGACCGCTTCCGGCTCGTCCTTGCTTCCGAGCATGCGTGTTTGTAACTTTGGACTTTCGTCCGACGGACTTGTGTACACACGCTCGGAAAATCCGACAACAGACATTTGTCCGCGGAAAATGTTGAAGCCTGCCATCCAACATTTGTCTGCAGAAAATCCGACAACAATTGTCCGATGGAGCGTACAAACGATTTTCCGCCAACAGCCGGTCATCGAACATTTCCTGGCGGAAAAATCCGATCGTGCGTCTGGGTGCGCATTGGACTGGAGCGGGTGTGCAATACATCTGAAGAGTGTGGTGTGGCGCTGTGCAAAAAAAATAATATATTATATATATAAAAATAATAAATAAAACCCCCTTTGTCACCACGCAATCTCAGCCCAGCAACCTGACACCCTTGTTGAGACCCTTGCAACCGCACAATACCGTCTCGAGCAACCTCCCACTCATCAAGACCTTTGTGCCCATGCAGTCTGGCCCCAGCAACCTTACATTCAATGAGACCCTTGCAGTCATGCAATATTGTCTCAGCAACCTCACACTCGTCGAAGACCTTTGCGACCACGCAATCTCGTCTCAGCAACCTGACACCTGTTCAGATCCTTGCAGCCATACAAAATCGTCTCAGCAGCCTGACACTCATTTGAGACCCTTGAAAAACGCAATATTGTCTCAGCAACCCCTCACTCGTCGAGACCCTTGCAACCGCGCATTATCATCCTAAAGAAATAAATATATAATACTCATCGAGACCCTTGCAACCGCCCAATATCATCTCAGCAACCTGACAGACCCCTGCAACCACGCAATATCGTCTCAAAAACAAACCTTCATACTCATCGAGACCCCTACAACCACGCAATGTCGCCCCAGCAACCTGACACTCGTTGACACCCTTGCAACCACGCAATTTCATCTCCAGTAGTACAAAACACTTCACGGCACGCATCTACGTGCAAACCCGCATACAAACTAACTTGCAAACACACCTCAGTGGCAAACAATCAGCCACAAACAAGCAGCAGCATCCAGTTGGCCATTCATCTCCAGTGGCACGCGGGCCACTCATCTTTTCTCTGTCTTTCTCCATGAGCTTACTTCAGGTTTCCATCCGGCACCACGTTGGACTTTATCTCCACAGGTAAAAAAAAAAAAAGGAGGGGAAGAACGTACAGTTCGCATCTTCACCAGGGTCAGTCACATGACAGGGGTGAGCCAGTTCATTTCAGGTAAAGTCATGTCCAGGGGACATGTATCAATGCAAAAAAAAAGTTTTAAAAACGGCCGTTTTTTTCGGGAGCAGTGATTTTAATAATGCTTAAAAGTGAAACAATAAAAGTGTAATATTCCTTTAAATTTCGTACCTGGGGGGTGTCTATGGTATGCCTGTAAAGGGGCGCATGTTTCCCATGTTTAGAACAGTCTGACAGCAAAATGACATTTCAAAGGAAAAAAGTCATTTAAAACTACTTGCGGCTATTAATGAATTATCGGTCCAGCAATACACATAAAAGTTCATTGATAAAAAAGGCATGGGGATTCCCCACAGGGGAACCCCTGAACCAAGGCGTGGGGGTCCCCCCTAAATTCCATACCAGGCCCTTCAGGTCTGGTATGGTTTTTAAGGGGAACCCCGCACCAAAATTTTAAAAAAATGGCGTGGGGTCCCCCCCAAAAATCCGAGCACGCAACCTGGCAGGCCACAGGAAAAGAGGGGGGGGACGAAAGAGCAGCTCCCCCCACTCCTGAACTGTACCAGGCCACATGCCCTCAACAATGGGAGGATGCTTTGGGGTAGCGGCCCCCCCAAAGCACCTTGTCCCCATGTTGATGAGGACAAGGGCCTCATCCCCACAACCCTTGGCCGGTGGTTGTGGGGGTCTGCGGGTGGGGGGGCTTATTGGAATCTGGAAGCCCCCTTTAACAAGGGGACCCCCAGATCCTGCCCCCCCATGTGAAATGGTAATGGGGTACAAAAAAAAGTGTCAAAAATGACAATTCCTTTATTTAAAGTCTTCTTCTTTCCATCTTCTTCGGGTCTTCTTTCTTTTAATCTTCCTTCGGTTTCTGCCTCCTTCTTCCTCCTCTGAATCTTCCTCCGATCCTCTGCTTGCTCTGGTGTTCTTGTCCGGCATCTTCCTCCGCGGCGTCTTCTTCCCCGATTCGTTCTCGGGCCGCTCCGCATCCACGGAAGGCTCCCGCTGTGTGACGCTTCTCGTCTTCTGACACTTCCTAAATAATGGAGGGCGGGTCACCCGGTAACCCCGCCCCCTTCTGACGCATAGGGAAACCTATAGGGAAGTTCCCGTCAAGTCTCCGTACGTCAGCGGGGTCACCGGGTGGCCCTGCCTTCCGTTATTTAAGAAGTGTCAGAAGAAGAGAAGCGTCACACAGCGGGAGCCTCCCATGGATGCGGAGCGGCCCGAGATCGAAGAAGGAAAAAAGACACCGCAGAGGAAGATGCCGGACGAGAACACCGGAGCAAGAAGCAGAAGATCGGAGGAAGAACCAGAGGAAGAAGAAGATGGAGGAAGAAACCGAAGGAAGATAGAAGAAAGAAGACCCGAAGAAGATGGAAAGAAGACTGTAAATAAAGGAATTGTCAAAAACTGTCTCTTGTAATTTTTAACATTTTTGACACTTTTTTGTGAAATGGTAGAGGTAGTTTTGTACCCCATTACCATTTCACACAGGGGGCGGGATCTGGGGGTCCCCTTGTTAAAGGGGGCTTCCAGATTCTGATAAGCCCCCTGCCCGCAGACTCCCACAACCACCGGCCAAGGGTTGTGGGGATGAGGCCCTTGTCCTCATCAACATGGGGACAAGGTGCTTTGGGGGGCTGCTACCCCAAAGCACCCTCCCAATGTTGAGGGCATGTGGCCTGGTACGGTTCAGGAGGGGGGCGCTCTCTCGTCCCCCCCTCTTTTCCTGCGGCCTGCCAGGTTGTGTGCTCGGATAAGGGTCAGGTATGGATTTTTGGTGGACCCCACGCCATTTTTTTTTATTTTGGCGCGGGGTTCCCCTTAAAATTCATACCAGACCTGAATGGCCTGGTATGGAATTTAGGGGGACCCCCACGCCATTTTTAAAAAAAAATTTGGTTCGGGGTTCCCTGTGGAGAAATTCCATGCCGTTTTTATCAATGAACTTTTATGTGTATTGTCAGACCGGCAATTCATTAAGAGCCGCGAGTAGTTTTAAATGACTTTTTTCCTTTGAAATGTAATTTTGCTGTCAGACTGTTCTAAACACGGGAAACATGCGCCCCTTTACAGGCATACTATAGACACCCCCCAGGTATGAAATTTAAAGGAATATTACACTTTTATTGTTTCACTTTAAGCATTATTAAATTCACTGCTCCCGAAAAAACGGCCGCTTTTAAAACTTTTTTTTTGCATTGATACATGTCCCCTGGGGCAGGACCCAGGTCCCCAAACACTTTTTATGACAATACCATGCATATAAGCCTTTAAAATTAGCACTTTTGATTTCTTCCATGGACTTTTAAAGGGTGTTCCGCTGCTTTCGAATTTGCCGTGAACAACCCAAATTGGTCGCTGTTCGGCGAACTGGCGAACAGCCGATGTTCGAGTTGAACATGAGTTCGACTCGAACGCGAAGCTCATCCCTATATGAGATATAAGGTATACATTAAAATATTACCATGTTGAAATGCATTATCTGATGCTGGGCTTTCTACAAAGACTAATGAGGAGTCAAAGTGGTTGGAGGAGCATGCAGGTCAATAAAGCCTATACCTTCCTCAGTGGCCCTAAAATCAGCCAACATATGACATACATAGGAGATATAATATATACATTAATATGTTCAAATTTAGAAATGCATTATCTGATGCTGGGCTTTCTATAAGGACAAATGTGGCGTCAGAGAGCTTGGAGGAGTATGCAGGTCCGCAATTTTTATATCTTCTGCTCACTACTCCTAAAAATCAGCCAACATACAACGAATATATATGAGACATCAGGCATACACTTCATCTGTTGCTAGCCTCTAACACAGCCTTGCATAACCAAAGCCTCAATCCTCACTACATCTGCGGCTTCCCCACCGACACAGAGGGGCACTTCTCTGGTGTTTACATTTTGGGGTGTACCGGTATTCCATTTGGCACAATCAGCCCAAACCACATCCTTTGTGATTGAAAGGCTGGCCATTCCGCAATTGCATTTTCCCACTGTGCACACCAGTTCAGGATGTGCCATCCTAACACTGCCGCCCCCCACCCCACCACCCCTCCTTCCTTATCCTTAAAACGCAACCAGCGGAGGTAGCTCCCGGCCGCCCCCATCTGCTCCACGCGTTTTACAGCTGACACAGTACAAATTAGGAAGGCAATCATCGAGCCTTGATGGGACTCTGATCAAACGCTCACAGCCGTGTAGAGTTTTGTACAGAAATATACAAACTTCCCAGCCATGTGTGACTGCAAATCCACAAGTTTAAAACATGAACATATGGTATCCTGTCTCCTCATCTTCTCTCCAGATTTCGGCGGACGCTTCTGCCCACAAGACCGAGACTTGATAGATCAACATTTCAATATGCTTCAGTGATAATTTTATTTTCCGGTCTCAGGGAACCCTGCTAATAATTCCTACATCTACAACTCATGATACATTAAAGTGATGGTCAGTGGGAAGAATGTTCCTTACACTGGTGGACAGTGGGAAGAATGTTCCTTACATTGTTGCTCAGTGGGAAGAATGTTCCTTATATTGGTGGTCACTGGGAAGAACGTTCCTTACATTGGTGGTCCTTGAGAAGAACGCTCCTTACACTGGTGGTCCTTGAGAAGAACACTCCTTACACTGGTGGTCCTTGAGAAAAACGCTCCTCACACTGGTGGTCCTTGAGAAGAACGCTTCCTGCACTGGTGGTCCTTGAGAAGAATGCTCCTTACACTGGTGGTCCTTGAGCAGAATGCTTCTTACACTGGAGGTTATTGAGAAGAACACTCCTTAGACTCGGGGTCCTTAAGAACACTCCTTACACTGATGTTCATTGAGAGGAGTGCTTCTTGCACTGGTGGTCAGTGTCAAGAATGCTCCTTAAACTGGTGGTCATTGGGAAGAATTACCCCTTCACATATAGCTGAAAAGATCAATGGCGTCAGTGGGAACTTATCTGAGAGGCAGAAATTGCTTATTGCTCATGGAAGCCCCTAGCAACCTCTGGAGGAATGCTAGAGTTCCATGGACCTTGCTAGGACTGTGCGAACAGCAGCAACGAAGCCAAAAAATAGTGCCATAGAACGGATAGCAACCAATCATTTTTTAATGCACCATCATCAGACTGGATGAGTGATAAGTTAGGTGTAGGTTACTTACTCATCTACGTTGAAGCCTCACTCTAGTCAAGAAATCCATACGTCCCTTCTCCCCTAAAATATACCCCTTCACCCCTCAAGCTAATTACTGGAGACATGTTTTAAAATGCCTAATCTAAAAACCCATCTTACTTCTCTAAATCTATGGCCACGTGACACGCCTAGACCCAAGTCCTTTGGATGTGGGTATCTATGTCACCACTAGGGGTCTGTGGACCCTCCGTATGGCTAAGACCAGGGTCTTCTCATCTTCCATAACTGCAGTGGTGTGATGACATCACGAGGAGACTAGGTGACGTGGCCACAGACTGCAACACTGGTGTCCGCTCCTAGAAAAGGTGAGGGACACGTGAAAATGAAGAGGGATTAAGGATTTGGGTATAAAAGAAAGGGAGCTAGAGTGGGAAAGAAAAAAAGTGATATGGGGGGGAGGGGGCGCACACATTTGCCTGGAGATGGTCTTTTCATTTTAGACTATACATACAGCAAGTACTGTATATACAGAGCATCAGGGGTTTCTCAGAGAGGGTTGTTCCTCCAAAGGTTCCTTGAGCAATTTCTGCTTCTCAGATAAGTTCCCTCTGGCACCACTGATCTTTTTAGCTATCTGTAAGGGGGTAATTCTTCTCAATGACCACAAGTGTAAAGGGCATTCATCCCACTGACCACCACACTAATGTATCATGAGTTGTGGATATACTCATTCTTAGTAGGGGTTCCCCCATACCAGAAAAGGTTAAAAAAAAGGGGGGGGGGCTGGTTTACATGTAGAGAGTTGGAGTAGTTCACATACAGTTTAGAGAATGCTACAAGCTCTCCATCCAGTGGCAGGTGCCTCCAGGATCTGTCCACCCCACTACAAACTCATGGAGCACATACAAGGCCACACTCCATTCTACGTTTGGCTATAAACAACTTTATTGGTCAACTTCAAGAACAAATACCAACACTGGAACCCACGCCCCCCCCCCCCTTTCCTAGTGCCATGTGAGCATTTTCATAACTGCTGCACGCGTAGAGTAGATCTACCCTTTCATTACATCAGCTGCCTGTAGTCTCTTGTATGACAACTTTCTAACCACTAGTGGGCTGTGGACCCTCCCCATGGCTAAGACCAGGGTCTTCTAAGGTTCCAGAACTGCAGACTGAACAATGTCACCACGAGGAGACCAAGTGACACGGGCACAGACTGCAAAACTGGATCACTGGTGTCCGTTCCTAGAAAAGGTACACACGAGCGGAAATTCCGCCAGCAAAAAGTCTGAGGAGAGCTTTTGGTCCGAAAATGCGACCGTGTGTATGCTCAATCTGACTTTTCCTGGCAGAATTCCAGCCAGCAAAAGATTGAGAGCATGTTCTCAATTTTTCGGTCGGAAAAAGTTCCGATCTGAAATTCCGACGCGCAAAATTCCTACGCATGCTCGGAAACAAATTCGACGCATGCCCGGAAGCATTGAACTTCATTTTCTCGGCTGGTCGTATTGTTGTCTGTCACTGCGTTCTTGACGGTCGAAAGTTCAGCAAACTTGTGTGACCGTGTGTATGCAAGCCAAGCTTGAGCGGAATTCCCTCGGAAAAACCATCCAAGATTTTTCTGACGGAAATTCCGCTCGTGTGTACGCGGCATTAGAGTAGTTCACATACAGTTTAGATAATGCTACAGCAGGCCTTCCATCCAGTGGTAGGTGCCACCAGGATCTGTCCACCCCGCTAAAAACTCACGGAGCACTTACAAGACCACGTTCCGTTCTACTTTTGGCTATAAAACAACTTTATTGGTCCAACAAATACCAACACTGGAACCCACTCTTTCCTTCAACACATTTCACTCCCCCTTTTCCCTAGTGCTATGTGAGCATTTTCATAACTGCTGGGTGTCTAGCAACCTTCTAGAACTCTTTACACCCCATCTAAGGGCTAAAACACAACAACCTATCCAACCTTCTTCTATCCAGTGCCATGTCGAATCAGACTGAGCCAGGCCATGCAATTTAAGTGCCTGCCTCACCTATGGAAAGGAGTTTCAGAGAGAAAAAAAAAAAAAAAAAAAATACTACTACTACTGGAGGATGCGACGTTCCTCTGACCAGAGAAACACAGAGGGGAATGTTGGTATCAGACAGAAGAACATTGTGGTCACTGTACATGCAATTAGAAAATCATAAGGACCCTACTTCCTCCCACTTTTCATAACTGAAAATATCTTCCACCAGCCAAGTTTCTGTAAAATTTGGTTTCCTTCAAGCACATTATCGTAAACCCTCTGCCAGCTTATACTGATCCTCTGTTTATATTTGGTGCTTCATCACCCAGCAAAAAAAAAAAAAAAAAAACAGTACTTGCTTTTAAAAAAGTTCCCGGGTCTGTACACCGGCTGTGCCCATTATGAGGGGTTCCCACCATCCTTGTGCTGAGTTCCTGGGTCTGTACACCGGCTGTGCCCATTATGAGGGGTTCCCACCATCCCTGTGCTGAGTTCCCGGATCTGTAGACCAGCTGTGCCCATTATTAGGGGTTCCCACCATCCCTGTGCCGAGTTCCTGGGTCTGTACACCTGCTGTGCCCATTATGAGGGGTTAATTTTGTTTGTTGAAAAATCTTACAAGCAACAACTTATATACAATAAAACCATAATAAATAAAACATATTTACAAAATAATTGAATACGATTATACAAAACAAGAACATAATAAATGGTGCAAACCAAATTGTGCACAACACAATCCCTACGGGAGAGCCAGACTAAGGAACATCACCGTCACCATGCATGGAGCCTTTTATCAAAAATATATTTGATCTGAAAATCTAGGGGAGTGAAACAAGAATACAAAGAAAAGCCGCACACCCCGAGATCAACAGGCAGCAGCTACAGAGTCCTGATATTCCTCCACGCCCTTATCCAGGCCTCCTGCTGCCACCTGCCTTTCTCAAGACCCCGAGTCTTCCCAACCTCACCCAGAATGTCCTGCACCACCGCTTCCACAGGGAGGATTTTACTCCGTAAGGATACCTGACACCGTGCACTCCACGTGAAATAACGGACTACTAGACTAACTAAAAAAAGTGTTTCCAATTGATAATCCTGACAAGTCTGGAATTCCCCATACACCCACTCTGCATATAACTCATATGGGGGAGGAAGGGTATACTCAGAGCCCTCCCCGCCCTCTTGTACACCTCTATATTAAAAGGGCATTGAAGTAGAAAGTGATCCATGGACTCCTCCACACTCCACTCTCGGGCAGCCCCAATCACTTTTGGAAAGAAACTTCAAGTTGCCCTTCACATATAGTTTTCCATGAAAGGCAAGCTAAGCCTGATCCCTAAACTTCATTGGGATTCTCTCCAAATTAATCAATCGCAAACCCACCCCCAAAACCAGGCTTGGGCAATCCCTCAAGGCCAGTGACTCGCAAAAAGCAGAGCTCATGATCCGCTTCTCAAGAAGTTTCCTTGGAAGAGATCTGACTTTTCCTGCTATTACTTGCCACTGCATTTTCAAACACGGGGCAACATAAGCCGGGAGCTTACTATGCTTGACCCTCAGGCTTTTCACTGGCCCACCAATTTCCCAGTCTCGCAGAAAGGGCCTAAACCAGGACTGGAAAATGCCAACCCACCCAGACGGTCTCTCTGCCAACATGTTACCAAGATTGTACTTCACAAACATCAGAGAGAAAAAGACTACAGGGTTGACCATCCCTAGACCACCCTCCCACCTAGGAAGGTAAGTCACATTCCCTTTGACAAGGTTTATTCTGTTCCCCCATAACAGCTGGAAGAAACAACTATAGACTCTGGTATAGAGAGTAACTGGCAAAACGCAAACAAAAACCTGGCATACAGAAAAAAATCGGAATCAGGCAAGTCTTGATCAGATCAACTCCTCAAGGAAAGCTGCCAACCTTTCTAGCTTGCCACCTTGGCATCGGCATTCTCCAGCCTGTTCACCCAATTTGCATGACCATAGTCACCTGGGCCGAATTCAATGACTAGAACTCGAATTTTTTGTTGGGGCTCCAGGAAGTCATCCGGGAGAACAAAGCTCTCACCTTCCACGCCCATCCAGAAAGCTTCACACTTGTCCCGGTTGACCTTTGAACCTGATGCCTCTGCATACTGCCTTATCACTGAGACCACCTCCTGCGCCTCCCCAGTCCCAAAGATAAAAACAGAAACATCATCAGCATAGGCCACAACCTTCAAAGGAGGCTCACCAGCGATGCCCAAAAAGGTACCCCACACAATGGTCCACTCTCTAGCCTTCTAATGAAGGGGTCGATTGCAAACACATATAGCAGAGGACTCAATGGAGACCCCTAACGCACACCTGAGCCGACCGCAAAGGGCTGCTCGACCCAATCATTAACCAGAGGAAAGAGATCGCCCCAGAATCTCCCCCATTCGTAACAAGGCAGTCAAGTTTCCCCCCGCAAACGCTGGTAGGGGATATACTTATCTTGCTGCTTCTTTCTTCTTATGGCCGTAAAAAGCCCAACAGTCCGCTGTTTAACAAGCTCCCACCATTCTGACTTGCTGTTGCAAAAGTCTAGGATCGTTACCTGTGCTTGAAAAAAAATCCTCAAAAGGATTGTCTTACTCTCTGGTCTTCCAGGAGGGCCGAATTCAATTTCCAGATACCCCTCCCCCTAGGTGGCATGTCTGAGGCATTCAGAGTCACAGATAGAATACAGTGATCAGAAAACTCCACTGCCCGACACACAGGTGCTGAAAAAGCAGAGTCTCCCTTTAAAAAACAAAACAAAAAAAAAAAAAACCCCTATCTATCCTACTCTGACTACTACCTCGCTGAAATATGAACCCCGTGCTGTCTGGACAGCGCCTAATATGTGCATCTACCAGACCTGCTTCCCCAACTATTGCATTAAGAAAAAAGGTTGTCATAGCCCAGCTTATCTCTGAAACCTCTCCTGTCTTTAGACCTAGTAATGGTGTTGAAATGAAGGGTTCCCACCATCCCTGTGCCGAGTTCCCGGGATCTGTACATCTGCTGTGCCCACTATGAGTTGTTCCCACTATCCCTGTGCCAAATTCTTGGGTCTGTACATCTGTTGTGCTGATCACAGAGGGCTCCCACCACCCTAGATCTTTTTTTTAATTTTTTCATCATGGATCATGTACCAGGAGGTGCGGTTTGTGAACACTCGCATACTACTGCCCTAAATATGTTGAAGAAAATAAAATATATTTATATTAAAAGAAGGATGAAAATTAAAGTTTTGTGGAGAATTGTTTTTTATTATAGGTTTATAATATACAGAATGCTCAGAATTGGAAAATTTACAAATATGTAAAAGTCGTTGAGAAAAAAAAAATAAAATAAAAAAATTGCGACGCAACACTCTCCTCGAAACATCACCTCCCATCCCACACAGTTGCACACATATTGCTTTGACAAAAAGGTTAAAACCTTTAATATATTTAGTGCCATAATTTGTTAAATACCCTAAAAATTAGATCTGTTTGCAGACACTAAAAAAAAAAAAAAAAAATTATGAAACTTTTTTTAGCAATTTTTCCATAACCTCAGTTTTACAAAGTTTCACCACTATGTACAAAGTCCCCTTAAATTACATATAAATAAGTTATGTACAGACAGGAAAAAAAGTCATCATCATCTCGGCAATGGTTCTGAAACAAGCTACAAAATCTGGGGCCAACCACAAGTATTGGTGCCTTGGGAGGTCAAACTATTAAAATGGTCAGTCCAACCAAAGCTGATGTTTCAATTGCGAAAAAAAAAAAAAAAAAAAAAATTCTGCACACCTGCTATGGCCATTACGAGGGGCTCCCACCATTCCTGCTGGATTTGTTTTATATTGCGGAAAATACAAAATAACACTCTCCAAAATAAAAAGAAAAAAATGGAAAGATGTATTTCCACAAAAAACCGCACCCATCCCCCCCCCCCCCCCCCCCAAAAAAAAAAAAAAAAAAAAAAAAAAAAAAAAAAAAAACCCACAGATGGCAAAAAAAAAAAAAATCAGATTTATATGGACCAACCCTTTAAATAAAACCCATGAATGAATTTGTGAATGGACATTGAAATTCTAGACAATTATTCATGACAAAATGAAAAGTCTTAGCAAATTTTACAGTAGGTAGGAGGAGAAAAAAAAAATAGATCAATTACAAAACTGGTTCTAAATGAAAGTTTCAAGTTTAAAGGTTACGAGGAAAAGAAACCACATACATACACACACACACACACAGTATCTCACAAAAGTAAGTACACCCCTCACATTTTTGTAAATCTTTTCTTCTATCTTTTCATGTGACAACACTGAAGAAATGACACTTGTCTACAATGTAAAGTAGTGAGTGTACAGCTTGTTTAACAGAGTAAATTTCCTGTCCCCTCAAAATAACTCAACACACAGCCATTAATGTCTAAACCGCTGGCAACAAAAGTCAGTACACCCCTAAGTGAAAATGTCCAAATTGGGCCCAATTAGCCATTTTCCCTCCCCGGTGTCATGTGACTCGTTAGTGTTACAAGGTCTCAGGTGTGAATGGGGAGCAGGTGTGTTAAATTTGGTGGTATCGCTCTCACTCTCTCATCCTGGTCACTGGAAGTTCAACATGGCACCTCATGGCAAAGAACTCTCTGAGGATCTGAAAAAAAGAATGGTTGCTCTACATAAAGATGGCCTAGGCTATAAGAAGATCGCCAAGACCCTGAAACTGAGCTGCAGCACGGTGGCCAAGACCATACAGCGGTATAACAGGACAGGTTCCACTCAGAACAGGCCTCACCATGGTCCACCAAGTTGAGGTCACGTGCTCAGCGTCATATCTAGAGGTTGTCTTTGGGAAATAGACGTATGAGTGCTGCCAGCATTGCTGCAGAGGTTGAAGGGGTGGGGGGGGGGGGGGTCAGCCTGTCAGTGCTCAGACCATACGCCGCATCAAATTGGTCTGCATGACTGTCGTCCCAGAAGGAAGCCTCTTCTAAAGATGATGCACAAGAAAGACTGCAAACAGTTTGCTGAAGACAAGCAGACTAAGGACATGGATTACTGGAACCATGTCCTGTGGTCTGATGAGAACAAGATAAACTTATTTAGTTCAGATGGTGACAAGTGTGTGTGGCGGCAACCAGGTGAGGAATACAAAGACAAGTGTGTCTTGTCTACAGTCAAGCATGGTGGTGGGAGTGTCATGGTCTGGGGCTGCATGAGTGCTGCCGGCACTGGGGGGCTACAGATCATTGAGGGAACCATGAATGCCAACATGTACTGTGACATACTGAAGCAGAGCATGATCCCCTCCCTTCAGAGACTGGGCCGCAGGGCAGTATTCCAACATAATGACCCCAAACACACCTCCAAGATGACCACTGCCTTGCTAAAGAAGCTGAGGGTAAAGGTGATGGACTGGCCAAGCATGTCTTCAGATCTAAACCCTATTGAGCATCTGTGGGACATCCTCAAGAGGAAGGTGGAGGAGCGCAAGGTCTCTAACATCCACCAGCTCTATGATGTCGTCATGGAGGAGGGGAAGAGGACTCCAGTGACAACCTGTGAAGCTCTGGTGACCTCCATGGCCAAGAGGGTTAAGGCAGTGCTGGAAAATAATGGTGGCCACACAAAATATTGACACTTTTGGGCCCAATGTGGACATTTTCACTTAGGGGTGTACTGACTTTTGTTGCCAGCAGTTTAGACATTAATGGCTGTGTGTTGAGTTATTTTGAGGGGACAGCAAATTTACACTGTTATACAAGCTGTACACTCACTACTTTACATTGTAGACAAACTGTCATTTCTTCAGTGTTGTCACATGAAAAGATAGAAGAAAAGATTTACCAAAAAAAAATGTGAGGGGTGTACACTGGGATACTGTATTTTTTTTTTTTTTAAAAAAAGGACCAGTTGGCTGCAATCTATAATTTTCCAGCAACCAACAGGAACAAGGAAGTAATCTCAACACTGAAAAAAACCTGAGAAATGTATACTTGGAGATCAAAAAGCCTCAGCTATCACAAGATGACCTTTTCAGCACTGAAAAAAAAAATAAAATAAAAACGTAAGCATAATTTATTTTTGTTAATTTTTGGCACCATGACCTAGGTTGAGAAAAAGAAAAAAGAAAAAAAAAATGGCACAGGCTACATAAAAAATATGCTCCATCATTCTTCTATATACAGTATTCTATAAAACTCTTGACAAGAGACAGTTATCGCCTGTGGTCAGACCGTTTAAAAGAAATTGACATCGGAGGTGTAAGATTTCAGCCTACTATCTGTTGCCACGCACACAAAAAAAAGCAACAGGCCAGTATAAAAATTTAAATAATCTTCATTTTGTCTCCATGAAAATATTTAGGGCAGGGTCTGACATGCAGATTAAGACAAGGGATTAAAAATCCTACAAATGCTATTCTACAAAAATTTTGGATCTGAAGGTCTCATTAAAATGTATTATTGGGGGGGAACATGGCGGGTTAAAAGAGTGCAAAGGAGTTTTTAAAAAAAAAAATTCTTGGAGTTCCCAACACAAGTTCTGGGCAGTGAAAAATGAAGATCTGAAAAGAGCACCGTCCCACAGGGTCAAAGTCTCCAGAGCAAAAAAAAAAAAAAATAATAAAAAGTCTGCTCACATGTCCATAGTAAGATAAAGGGGGATAGAAGCTGGCCGCCGCGCCAATCTCCTGAACCCCCTCGTTCCCAGCAACATTGAAAAAAAACGTTGTCCTGGTCCCGTCTCTTATTTCCTGTGTTTGTCCATCTTGTCCAAAGATTTGTTGCTCTCCCCTGGGCTTTGTTCTCCAGAATTCATGTACATTTTGTCTGCGATCTTTAATGCTTCGTTCAGGTAGTTTTGTAGAGAGGTCATGGCGGCGCAAATGGCGGCACTCCCGAAACCGTGCGTGATGAGGCTGAAGTGCGACAAGCAGCTTTGGATCCCTGGTTCCAGAATCGGGCTTGGTCTCGCGTTACCGAGGGGCGTTCTGTCCTGGGTGAGGAGGTCTGTGAATTCTTTGCAGATCTGCCTATGATTTAAAAGAAAAAAAAAAAATTACAAATTAAAATTTTAGTAATAATGAGCAATTGACTCAAGAATCTGTAAAAATTCAAAGTTCAGAAATCTCCTGGAAAATAAAAAAAAAAAAAAAAAAAAAAAAAAAAAAGAAGAAGAGGGGGGGGGGGGGGTTGTTGTACTTTTAGAGAACATAAAGAGCAAACATTGAAGGGGGGAAAAAAACGGGGGGGGGGGTATTTTTAGTAAATATTTACACCATTAAAAACAGCCACCATTTAAAAAAAAAAAAAAAAAAACTCAAAACCTAAGTGTGAAAAATTAAATAAAATAAATAAAGGTGGTGATAAAGTCGACATCAAGTAGCAACTTACCATAGCTGCCAAAGGTTCTCAAGGCTGGCGCTGCTATCCTTTGTAGAACCTCAATTTTTTTTGCTCAGCATACCAGGAGAGCTTACAGACTGTGTTCTACATAGGAGGGTACCCAGTCCTGGTCTTATCATTAGGGACACATCAGTGACCAGCTCATTCCAAGTTTAAAACTACCAAAAACTCAAACCCGAAATGTACGACACAATTCAAAATGGAAAAAAAAAAAATAAATAAAAAGCCAAACCACACAAACAGCCGGGCCACCCATTAATCGTCTTAAGCCAATCAAGCTCTGGAACCTTAAATTTTATTGAAATGTATTCAGAGCTACAAAAAAAAAAAAAAAAGTCAGGCATCAAGTTGATAGGAATTTATCAATTAAAAATGTAGTCTGTTTATTTCCAATCTGAGAGAGATTTTTTATTATTATTATTTAAAAAAAATAAATAATAAAAATAAAAAAAATAAGGAGAAGCAGAACACACGATGTCCCCATAGTATTGCCTCTGTGTAAAATCACATGGAAGACCACCCCTTGAATATAGGAACCAGTTTTGGCCACCACATTGTAAATACAAAGAACATTGGATTCTAGGACTATACCCAATTAAATAAATAATTAAAAAAAAAAAAAAAAAAAAAGGGAAGGGAAAGAAGGCTGGATGATAATCATATAATCAAGTTCTGCCAATTTACCGTCAAATCTAAAAAAGACCGTATGCTCCACATGGAAAAATTACAACTTTTTATTTTGATGGAGGCTCTTCACAGTAAAAATGGCTTGGGAACGCATTAGGAGCAAAAAGTTATATATTTTACCTACTGCTAAAACTTTATTTTTTTTTAGTCAAGGAATACATCCTTGGAGAGAGGGGGGCAGGGACTGAAGTACAATTTTTTTTTTTTTTTTTTTTACAACCTTATCATTTACGTAGATACTTTAACTACAAAATAGTTCTAGCAAATTGTTCATTAGGATGCCTAAGGGTAAATTCTCCTTGGACACAAAATGTATCAGGTAGAGTATATGGGCAACCTCCTACTAGATTTACAACTCTTCCCTTGTGTTTTAAATAGGGCAAAAAAAAAAAATTATAATAAATAAACTCTACAAATATTTTTTTATTAAAAAAAAAAAAACAAAAAACACTTTAGGAATATTCGCTAAAAATAAATAAAAAAAAAAAAAAAAAAAATTAAAAACCAAAACACCACACACTTTTTTGGATCTTGTTGATTTTTGATATTTTTGATACATGTGACAGTGTTGTAATTGTTCCAAAAGAACAAAAATTAAGATGTTTTGGTGAATCAGTACGCAGGAAAAAAAAAAATATGTTTAATACAATGGCTGTATGCCTGTATATCAAGAATAATGTACAAGTGAATGATGACATCACTAAGGAGCTAGGGAGGAGGTGGAACCCTTATGTGTAGAGCTCCAAAGGGATGAAGCTAAGGGGAAAATAATACTGGGAGTATGCTATAGGCCCCCTAACCTGAGGGAGGAAGTAGAGACGGATCTCCTATCTCAATTTGGATTAGCAGCAAGGATGGGAAGTGTTATCATAATGGTGGATTTTAATTATCCAGACATAGACTGGGCGGAGGGCACCACGCATTCGTCTAAGGCTCGCCAGTTCCTAAATGTCTTGCAGGACAAATTTTATGGTTCAGATGGTAGACGCACCAACTAGAAATAAAACATTACTAGATGTACTGATTACCAACAATACAGACCTGATCACGGATGTGGAAATACGGGGCAATTTAGGAAACAGCAATCACAGGTCAATTGGCTTCAGTATAAAATCACACAAATAGGAAACATAAGGGGAATACAAAGACACTGAATTTCAAAAGAGCCAACTTCCCTAAACTATGATCCTTGCTAGAAGATATAAATTGGGATAAAATCTTAGGAACAAAGAACACAGAGGAGAGATCAGCATAATAAATAAGGGCATTAGCCAATGCATCCCATTGGGTAATACTATTAAAAAGAGCAAACAAAAGTCCTGGCTGGCTTAACGCCAATGTAAAAATGCGTATAAAAAGCAAAAGAGAAGGCCTTCAAAAAAAAAAAAAAAAAAAAATACAAGGCTAAGGGATCATCAGCATTCAAACTTTATAAATAATGCAGATAAAATAATTTTTACACATTATATATATGTTCTTTAGCGCTGTATTTTTCTATTTATAAAGAATGCAACAAGAAATGTAAGGGTGCAATTAGGGTGGCTAAGATAGAACACGAAAGACACATAGCGGAGGAGAGCAAAGAAATTCTTTATGTATGTAAACAGTAAAAAAAGGGAGGACAGACCATATTGGCCCCATAAAGAATGAGGAAGGACATCTGGGTACAAAGGATGGGGAGATGACGAAGGTATTGAATTTACATCCCTGGGAATTACAGACCAGTTAGCCTAACATCAATAGTATGCAAGCTCTTGGAGGGGATGATAAGGGACTATATACAAGATTTTAGTAATAAGAACGGTATCATTAGCAGTAATCAGCATAGATTCATGAAGAATCATTCTTGCCAAACCAATCTATTAACCTTCTATGAGGAGGTGAGTTGCCATCTAGATAAAGGAAGATTTTGCAAAAGCATTTGACACAGTTCCCCATAAACGTTTACTGCACAAAATAAAAAGCCTTGTTTTTTCCCCATTGAGGGGAAAAAACAAAAAAAAAAAAAAAATCTATAGTGAATGAAGCCTCTAAATCAGTGGTCACCAAACTGTGGCCCAGGGGCCGGATGTGGCCCTTTGCTCATCTTTACCTGTCCCTTGGAGCACCATTTTCCCCCCATGGACACCAACAATGGACCATTATTCCTCCAACTGAAACTAATAGTGAGGCAATATTCCTTTCACTGACACCAACAATGGGGCACCATGTCTCCCCTTAATACCCAAGATGGTGCCTTATTTACTCTAATGCCGCGTACACAAGGGTGGACTTTGACTGGACTGGTCCAACGGACCGAGTCCGGCGGACAATTCGACTGTCGAAAATCTGACGGACTTTAGATTTGGAACAGGTTTCAAATCTTTCTGCCAGTACTCCGCCGGTGTTCTGCCGAGAAAGTTCCTCTCGGCAGGAAAGGACCCCCCCTCTACTGCGCAGGCGCAGCGCCCGCGCAGTAGGAGCCGGCGGAAGTAGCCAAAGCGAAATAGAGAAGAAATCAGCTGTACACGGCGCCTGTAAGAGGGCCCCTCGCCACGCTTCGGGCACGGCCTCGCTTTGCTCGTCACTTTTTTATTCCCCCTCTAGGTCCACTTGGATGGTGGGGCTTCAGCCTGGACCTAGGGCGCAGGCGCCGTGTACAGCTGATTGAAGATTTTCATCTTCGGCGGCTCCTGGTCATGCGTACTGCGCAAGCGCAGCACTTGCACAGTACAGGGGGGACCTTATCCACCGAGGGAACTTTCTCGGCAAGACGCCGGATCCAGTTCCAATCGAAAAATCCGCTCGTCTGTATGCTAGTCCGACGGACGAAAACCGATGCTAGGGCAACTGTTGGCTACTGGCTATCAACTTCCTTATTTTAGTCCGGTCGTATGTCATCACGTACGAATCCGGACTTTGGTGTGATCGTGTGTAGGCAAGTCCATTCGTTGGGAAAGTCTGTCAAAAGTCCGTCGGACAAGTCCGGTCGAAAAGTCCGCTCGTGTGTACGCGGCATTACCAATTTTCTTCTCCGACTGGCCAGAGTCCGGGGCCCTTCTAAAGTCTGAAGGACAGTAAACCGGTCCTTTAGTAAGTTTGGAGACCCCTGCTCTAAATTAATGAAGCCTCTAAAAAGCTTACATCATGTTTTTCTACCTTTTTTTTTTTTCTGCCCCATTTAAAAAAAAAATACATACATTTAAAAAAAAAAAAAAAAATACCCACTACAACAACATACCCACCAAGCAACGCAACTTAGTAGTTTCCCATAGATTCCGGTATGGGCTCTAGAATTTCCAGCTTCATATTCCTCCCCCCCCCCCCCCCCCCCCCCCCCATTGTCCCTGGCTGAGATGACTAGCTACTTACTCAGCATTCAGCTATTTAAACACCACCTGAAAATTATTACTCAAGAGCCACATCACTTAAAACCACTAGCAGCAACGCCATAAAATCCTCACGCAACCCCCCCCCCTTATACGGGACATTCTTATCTCCGGAAACCTCTTAAAAAGTCTGGGCGACTGTACCAAAACCTGATAAAAAGGAGTTTTATGATGAGAAGTACTTTATGCATTTTCCTAGATTGCAAGCTCAAAAGGGAAAAAAAAAAAAAAAAAGCGTCCACCCCCGGGCATTGTCAGAAACCGACCTTTTCAGAACTGAGATGAGCTACATACTGCAGAGCAAACAAAAAGGCAGCCAACTGGAGCACCCCCTGTAGCTTAAAATGGATCATAAACGTAGATCAATCTACGAAAGCTTGTCTCAAAAGTTATGGACAAATCAATTTGGACAATCAATCAAGCAATTTGTTGCCAAAAATTTATATTACCTGGAAATTTAAACTTTGATAACAACTTCCAAATTTTTATGAAAAAAACTAAAGTATTCAAAATAAAAAAGATCTTTTTTTTTTTTTTTTTTTTTAATCTCCAAAATAAACAAAAAAGGTATACATTTGGCGATTTTATTCCACGCTGCTGGAAAAAGGTTGGTACAGAGGACAGGTGATCCAGGCGCACAGGCAACAGCAAGGACTTGTGGGATGTTAGCTAAATTCAATCACGGAGTCTCCCGTTCATTAAGCGCTCATCACGACAAGCTAATTACACAACAAGATCATGTTCTGTGAAGCCAGCCTGCAAATCGTTCTCAAGAGAGAGAGTTCTGCATCGCTGAGTCGCTTTGAAACCTATCAGGCAGCGAGCTCAGCCCAGACTGAATTATCAGCTCACTGATTCCAGAGAGGCAGAAGGCAGCATGCAAAAAAAAGCACAGCAATCCACAGAAACCAGGCTGCCCCAAATTGATGGAAGGTTACCTCCGATTGGACGCTTCAGGATATGGCGCATCATAGCGGTTAAATGGCTAGCGTGCTTGTCTTGCAGTTCTAAGGTCCTAGGCTCCGAACCCAACAGGGGTGTCATCTGCATTGCTCTTGCGACGTCTTAAGTGGGTTTATCCTAGAGCTCCCACAAAAAAACACACTGGTGGTTTAGCCAACTGCCACCCAAAATTGGCCCCACTGTGTCTGATTGACCAAGATGAGGGCCTAGCCATGCAAGCTCCTCAGGGGGTGTGAAAGTGTAGAAGTGTGGCCATGCATTAAAAAAAAAAAAAATGTATGTATGTATGTATGTATGTATGTATGTATGTATGTATGTATGTATGTATGTATGTATGTATATATATATATATATATATATATATATATATATATATATATATAAGCTTTTCAGGGCAATAGTCTTTCGGTGCAGGCAAGTCAAGTTCCTCCAACCCAAACTCGCTCATCCATGTCCTTGCTTTGTGCACTGGTCCAAATCATTTGGTGGAGGGGGGATTATGGTGTGGGGGTTGTTTTTCAGGGGTTGGGTTTGGCCCCTTAGTTCCAGTGAGGGGAACTCTTAAGGCATCAGCACACCAAGATATTTTGGACAATTTCATGCTCCCAACTTTGTGGGAACAGTTTGGGGACGGCCCCTTCCTGTTCCAACATGACTGCACACCAGTGCACAAAGCACCCAGAGCAGTAGAAAATAAATAAAAAACACACAACAACTCAGAATTTAGGGTGTACCAATCCAAAAATCACAGAATTGCTAAAATTTCAAAAGTTTATAAGCTCAGTACCAGAAAGCGGAAATTCAGATGAAACTTCTTTGATAAAAAGGTTTAACAAACCCAAGAACTTGTCCTGAACCAAGTATCAACTCATCTTTCCTGCGGCTTTATTAAAATGTACAACATATATAAATAAAAGCTACACGCGGTAAAGCGATTTTCATATGACCCCTCCCACGAGTTTCAGAGTGATCCCAGCATAGGGGGCCTCGGGGGCAGGTCCTTAGAAGCTTCAAAGTCCAAGATGTCAAAAGGATGAAGAGCTCAAAAACAGCCTTTACTAAAACTGCATCTTTGATAATCCCTTAAAAAAAAAAAAAAAAAAAAAAAAAAAAAAAAAGCATTTTACCTTTGCACACAGCCATCTTTGAAATTGTTTCCATATCAACCTCATTTCTGAAGCATTAAGTAAGCCATTCACTAACAAAACCATATACATACCATTAGAGAGATATATATATATATCTCTATATAGAGAGAGTGAGAGATTTGTGCAGCCTTCAAATATTTTGGTGACTGTGCCGTTTTGAGCATTCCTAGCTAAATAAAATAGCCTCGACGAAGAGGGAGATCACCTGAGACGTGTTGGATGATTTGTGTTTTCTTGCTATGAACCAACACCAGATTAAAAAGATTCTTGAATTCTTTGTTTCTGGGTCTGGTGCTTTCATTAGACTTTTTTTTTTTTTTTTTTTTTTTTTTTTAAAGCAGGTTTTTTTTATTTTTGTCTGTGTCATCCATGGGAAGGTTTCCTCATTTCTCATTGACCTCATCTGAAAAATCGCTCAATTTCAAAGCCGCATGTCAGTGCAACTTTGAAATATATCTAATTATATCTAATTCTATCCAATTCCTCCTGGGCACTTTTTTCTGTTTTTTGTTCATTGAAAAAAGTTTTGCCGTTTTTGAATCATTACAAGCAATTTTTGAGCCCCGAGATATATTTTTGCCCATGAAACGCGTTGATTTTTTTTTTTTTTTAAAACATTTTCTTGATAGAAACCCAAGTAAAAGGTTCTTGAATTCTGTGTTCCTCGGTCTGGAGCTCCGATTAGGTTTTCTAGACCTAAAAATTCCAAACTCTAGGTTCCCCCATTTATGCTGAAAGCAGCCTCACCGGTGACTGCTGCATTCATTACGAATGGGACTTGGCCACATTCAACTATGAACCATTGAGGAGTCAAAGCCAGAGACATACATGTTGCAGCAATAAAAGCCTGACAAAGGTTTTAACTCTTCCACATCGTTTGCTAAAAAAAGTAACTGTTTGCATATATGATACATCTCAGGAGCCTTCTATACACTGGGGAAAAAAAAAAAAAAAAAAGTCTACATGAAGGCTTTATGAAGCAGCTTCCCATTGGACAAGTGTGACCTTGGTTAAATTTTGGTAGAGGCGGAGCAGCTTTATTCATAGAACATCAACGCACACCTCTTTCTGCATGAAAACCAGATCTTCGAAAAACACACAAGATAAATCCAGAATTGCCAAAAGCTACTTACTTAGCAGCAAGGAGCATGTTTTTCCGATTGCCCATGTCGTTGCGTTCTGCGTGTGGTCGGCTCAGGTATTCTGCTACGGCCTTAGAGGGGAACTCGGTTTCACAGACGTAGCCAAAGTCACGAGCGAGGTGTACGGCCTCCCCTGCAATTCAACAAAATTATGTCATATATAATGTTTTGTATAAGTTCCATTAAAAAAAAAAAAAAAAGTAAAAATAATAATAATAATAATAAATAAAAAAAAAGGGGGGGGGGGGGGGGGGGAAGAGAAGGAAATAAAATGGAAGAAAAAAAAAAAAAAAAAAAAAAATTACCTAGCACACACAACTTTCCACACTTTTGAGAAGTCAATAGGGTAAGATTAAAATGCAGAGGCTCTGTCTGGCTTCAGCAGTTGGTTGACTGGCCTGAGAGCAACTTTCAAACCCCTCCCCTCGCACAGCCTTGCATAATAATTGCGGCCCAGCATACCCCATTACCTGCAGGCCAGCTTACACTAACTGAAAACACATCTCGATTTGTTTCCCATAGCGGAAAACCATTTTGTTTTCCACTGGAGACTACTCAGGAATGGAAACGTGAGTGTAAAAAAGAAAATAAATAAAATAAACTGGCCAAGTAGCTTAACAAATGTCGGTGACCTTCTACACTGTTTAATGATTTTATCATGTCCAATAACTGCACAGGCTACAGCAGTATTCATAACACTACGCAATTAGAAACCAAGAAAGTTACCATTAAAAAGAACTTCCAGCCCCAACATCCAAACAGGCCTAAGCGAGGAAGTGACTAACGGCTGAGCAATGTTAACCCTTGCATCATCTCAGACAAAAAAAAAAAAAAAAAAAAAAAAAACACACACACAACACCACACTATGACGATTGTTGGTTGTTTTCCCAGGATCGAATAAAAAAGTTGTCAAAATTTTATGGAGATGACTTTCTGGGGATATCACAACTCCCCATATACCATAAAAGGGTTGTTATCCTTAAGAAGAAGAGCGTCCAATTCAGAACCTCAATGAGCATTTCTGAAGAAGATGCTTGTTGCATCAATGGAAAAGTGGAAGCACCCAGCAGTCGGATGAAATGCTTAAAGTTGGGAACGTTACTTTCTAGTAGTATCGAAATTTAAGGTTCCCAATTTTAAGCATTTCCTCCTACTGCTGGATCCTCCCACTTTCCATTGATGCAACAACAAGCATCTTCTCAAATTCGCATTGGCGATTGCTGGAAATCTTAAGAGTGAAGAATCAGGAGTGCCATACATGAGCTACCATTGCCACCAAGCAAACACCCAATATCTTTCCAACCGACATCCTGGAGACTTAGTCTGGCCTTTGAAGACATACACAGGCTTAGTGACCTACAGAATGGAACAGGTCCTACACCCATTGAAATCATTAACCTTACAACCACAGATGAGCTGCAAGAAGACCACATTTGTTGCAAAACAAAATTTTTGGACTCCATAGACATTTAAAATTGCTTAAGGCTGGGTTCACACCTATGCGAATTGGATGGGGGCGTCAACCCCCCATCCGTTTCGCATTACAGGAGTCTGTGACCGGCTCTCAATGGAGCAGGTTCACATATTCTTGGGGCGGCTTGCACAGGGGTCTTGTGCCTCTTTTGCTCAGTTTCAGGTCCGAATTCAGGCCCCATTCATTCCTGAAACAGAGAACAGGGACGCACCGGACCCCTGCTGTGAGCCGCATCCAAAATAAGTGTAAACTCAGCCAAGACAAAAAAAAAAAAAAAAAAAAAAACAACAAACACCAACACCACACTACAATGCTTTGTTTACAGTAGCAACAAACACTCTTCCACAGCTATTCTCAACCAGAGTTCCATTGAACCCTGGGGTTCCTTGGTCTATGGCTAATTGACCTCCCTTTTCCTGCATAGTCCAGGGGGCCAACATCTCATGGCCGAGTCCTGAAACCAGTATGCCTTTTATATCGCTGCTGTAAAGACATTCTACCTACTGGCCACTGATATGAAGGGCATTTTTCCCCAATGAAAGTTTTAGTAGAGGTTCCCCAAGACCTAAAAAGGATTTTAAAGGGTTCCTCAGGGGTAAAAACGTGGAGAAAGGCTGCTCTATCGTGTACCTTACACCATTCTCTAGTAGACTGAATATTCTCTAGTAGACTGAATATTATACTCTATTTGTTGTACACAAATCACTAACTTCAGTGTATAGCCAAAATGTGTTGGTCCTTTAATGAAAGACATGATACTTAAGAAGAAGATCAAATTTATCAGCCAAAGCGATTTAAAAAATAAAAAACCCAACAAACCTTCCACGAGAGACGTTAAAAGAGTCACATTTGCAGCTTTCCTTCTCCCAGCCGGCAAGTTTAGACCAATTTTCTCTAGCTTTTCTCGCAGCGACCTCCCTCCGTTTTTCGATTTGGCTCTGGGTGGGGAAAGAAAAGAACAGGGAGTCAGAAGAGTCATGTCAATGCTCCCAATAGGGTGTTTAACCAACAAACAAGTCTCAGGTATCCACCAGGGCGTCAGCCCCAAGAGACAACAAGACTTTATAGGAGGCAAACATTGATCTGACAGGGGTAGAATTCCCTCGCATTACTAAACAATGTATCCAAACTCTGACAGACAATGGATTAAAACGATAGGATTTCACAGGAGCTACCTCGCGAAAAGGTATCTTGATCTGCGGAGACTTGTTGAGGGATTATATCCAATGTCTTTTCAAAGCAGAGAACTTCAAATTATTATGACATTTTAATCAAGCAAATCTTTTGTTCAGTTGCTACAATTCAAGGGCTAGTTTTGGGTGATGCCCACAGGTTCAATAACCCCACCAACATCTGATGGACTTTGCTTGCAAGATCTCCAGCATCTCATTTCTGCCTTCTAGCCACATCCAATTGGCTCTTACATACAACCAGTCACATGTGGGCGATGCCTACAAGTTCAATAACCCCACCAACATTTAATGTCTGAAGGACTTTGGTTGCAAGATCTCCAGCATCTCATTTCTGTCCTAAAGCCACATCCAATGGGCTCTTGCATACAACCAGTCACATATGGGCTAGTTTTGTGTGATGCCCACAGGGTCAATAATCCCACCAACATCTAATGTCTGAAGGACTATGGTTGCAAGATCTCCAGCATCTCAGTTCTACCCTCAAGCCACATCCAATGGGCTCTTGCATACAACCAGTCACATGTATCCTCAGTGGCTTGTTCTTAAAACATTGTGACCACTTGTCTTGCAACATCAATGGCCTGTTTCTCTCCCCCCTCCCCTCCTCGAGAAAGTTTCTCCAAGAAACTAGCATAAACTTCAATTGTTCAACTTAAACGCTCTATAAAAAAAAAAAAAAAAAAGAGAAAGAGAAAGAGAAAGAGAAAGATGGCTTTCATCAGGGATTTCCATGAACCCTTTAAATGTAGAAGGACCTTATAAAAAAAAAAAAAAAAAGAGACATTTCCAGTTTTGAAACTTGCCCTCCAAAAGGATCAACAGCTTTGAAGTGACTAGTTATTCAGAGGAACCCAACAACACCAGGAGCAGACCGTACTGTGGAGCCTCCTGCTCATTTGAATACAATTAGTTCAAATTTAAATTAGCTGGCTTGTTACTACACAATGTGGTATAACGATTCTTTTTTTTTTTTTTTATCCCCCCCCCCTTCATTTTATGCGTCTGCCCTTTTGTGGTCTCCTTAACAGTTTTCAGGACAAAGAAAGCCATTGTTGCAATTGCAAAAGTGGCACCAGAAACTAAGAATAGAAGGTTTAGTTGAATTACATTACGGGGAGGTTTTTTTTTTTGGAACTGCTCCACCCAATCTTCCATCATTAAATAAAAAGCAGTTGGACCAGAATCAATATTCAGCATACATGCATGAGATACTAGACACTTAGTACTGGTCTTAAAACGCCTCTTCGTGGCAAACTGTCTTCAACCAAAAGAACATCAGATGCTAAGCCCTCACAGTCATTGATTGAAAACTGAACATAAGAACCAATGTGGTCTTTGCACAATCACACCTATTCTGGCCAAAGGATATCTGACCATTTGCGAGCCTTGCAAGCCACCAGAAGTTTCAAAAAAAAAAAAAAAAAAAAAAAAAAAAAAAAAAAAAAAAAATTGGAAAAACTGCATCCCACAATGCTCATTTCTTTGGTTTTTCAGCAGATTCATTCGTTGCTTGGGGCACTGTAAAAGTGTATAGCTCACAGGGCAACAAATACAGTAGTTAGCTAGCTAGAGATTGTACAGCAAACCATCCACTGGAAATATAATGTGCTTAGGCTGGGAATATACTTTGCTGTCCCATCAGAGGTCAGCAAACTATCTGCCCTGATACAGATCTTCTAAGGCCAATTGATAGCTCTGAAAAATAAAAAAAAAAAAATAAAAAAATAAAAGTACTAAATTTTCATGAAGATTTAACTGCTCAAGCTGTCCATAGATGCACCTATATCTACTAGTGAGCAACAGGTAGAGATATCGCCATAGAGCAGTGGTCTCCAAACTATGGCCCGGGAGGCCAGATATCACCCTTTGCTTGCCTTTATCTGGCCCTTTGGGCACCATTCCTTCCACCGACACCAACAAACGGGGCACCATTCCTTCCACCGACACCAACAAACGGGGCACCATTCCTTCCACCGACACCAACAAACGGGGCACCATTCCTTCCACCGACACCAATGATATGACACACTGACTTTCAATGGGGTCAGTGCAAAGAATAGTGCCTCATCACTGGTATTAATGATAGGGCACTATTCCTCCCACTGATGACAACAATGGGGCATTATTCTTTCTACCAATATCAATAATGGGGCATGGTTTATTTCCATTGACACCAGGGAATTTTCTACTCACACTGGTCCCAGTTCATCCCAATGAACAATGGGGCCCAGCAACACCAATGGTGGGGCACAACTTCTCCCAATTCCTCCCACCGACACCAATGATGGGGGATTGTATACTCCACTGATGGGATGCAGTCTGGCCCTCCTGAAGTCTGATGGACAGTAAACTGGCACTTTGTTTAACAGCGGTCTCCGAACTTTCTATAGAGTAATAAAGGTAAGCCCTGCCTGTCCAAAATTTAAAAGATCCACATTTTAGACAGACAGACAATCACAGTCAAAAAGTAGTTGTGTCAATATCCTTCTCTAGATGCTGAAAAACCTACCCAAAACCAACAACCCAGTTGGCGACGTAGCCCACCACTAGTGGTCCATAACTAAAATCATGAGTTTTGACTGTGGGAGTAATTTTGCTACCACATGTGAAACATTTGTTACCGATATAGAAATATTTTCCACAATTTTTCCCCAGCATTGTCCATTCTGCAAGATACCAGAAGCAAACCAACAAGACCAGCCAACCCACAAGGTCCACTGAAGCTGCAACATGGACCATCTTCAAGGCTTCTTACCTTCTAAGGACTCCACCAAGCAGGGATGCGTTCAGGCACTCTGGGGGAGAGAGTCTACGCTGTACTTCCGCCACGGTGACTTTGTATTTTGAAGTGGAGCTCAGGAGGGACAATCTTCCAGGCACAGAGCAGAAGACTTCATTTGGATTAATGACCATCCCCATTAGTCCGTCTTTCTGGTATGGCATACTGAGGGTGTGTTTTCCTGCGGAGACCGAAGCAGTTAATACTTTGAAGCAGCTATAGGAACAATGATAACGTCACAGAAAACAGACAATACTAGTCATATGAATTGATCTCCATCTGTGCCTTACGGCACTGCACTCCAAGGCCAAATTACCAACAGGGTCATTCTCTACATAGAGCCAGTAAACTATCAACGTGCTTTTTTTTTTTGGGGGGGGGGGGGGGGGGGGGTTGGCCACAGCCCAAAATATATATGGAAACTTTAAGTGGCCACTGACCAAACAGGTCCTAAAGTGTGTCAATGGGCTGGAGACCTCAGAATAGAAGCTCTTCTACAGAGGCTGGTGTCATCAATTCAATGACCTTTATACAACTCCATAGAGTATGTCAGAGATATACAGACAAGGGATATGATGTGTATGATTGCAACAAGTAACTAGAAGCTTCCGAATTGGGGGGCGGTGAGGACATTAGACTGTAAGGTGTATGCGGTTAATTGTTAAAGCTACGCAACACACAAATATAAAATATCTGTGTGGTGGGTATGTTTGATTACGAACTCCTCTGGTAAAGAAACGTCTCATAGAAAAGGAATAGCACCTAAAATTTGTAGTCATTAAAGATGCAATTCAACCACAGGAATCTCTCATTTTTTATATATATATATATATATAAAAAAAAATGTCAGTGATGTAACTAAAGTGACATACACACATTTTTAAATATATTAAAAAAAAAACAAAAAAAAAAAAAACAAAACATCCAGCTACAACTGCTGGGGAGCTAGTGCTTTCTAGTACAAGTTTACAGCCTGTCTACACACTCCCACTGAGGAACCATAAATACCAGCATACCCTGCCCTCTGTCTGCCTCCAATAAAACTACAAGCCTTCCCATGCTCCACACACTGAAAGCAGATCAGCAAAGTTTTTCCTAAACCCAGAATACTTTAGGCGACACTTTTCTGGAGAGTTTCCGGAATGAGCCAATAAAAAATAAATAAATAAAATTTACAAAGCAAATTAATTTAAAATAAATAAATAAATAAATACACCTATCAGGAACTTCTTCTTAGGAAAGGTTTGAACTGAAAACCAGTCATTTCAATTTTTTTTTTTTTTTACAAAACAAAGTAGATGCTTTTGTGCATTTTTTTTTATTATTATTTTTAAGATCTTAGAAAAATTTTAATTTCAACACAGGTTTATTAAACTCTGTCCAAACGCCTAAAACCAGGAAATGGTGTAGGTGTATTGACATGTACACAAGGGCGTGGAGAACTGCAGGCACGCACACGTGTTCCTGAAAGGGAACACTCACTCCTGCCAGGCCCTGTATGTGCACAGCTCGTTAAGTCTCTCTGCAAGCATTCACAGCACTTTGCTGAAGAATTAACAATACAATGGCTCTAAATAAATAAAACACGAGGTACAAGCCATGCCCCTGAAAAAATAAAAAGTTAAGCCACCAGTTTAGTGGTGAGGAGGGGCAGGAGAATCAAGGTGCATTCTTAAAGATAAAGGGGGGGGGGGGGTATTTCAGAGGAAAAAAATAAATAACTTAAAAAAAAAAAAATAATAATAATATGCAGTATAAAAACCACACAATACATATTCTGTATTAATAATAAAGAAAAAATAAATAAATTAGTTAGACAAGCATGTGACTGCCACAAGCATGTTTATATCTTCATAGAAAATTAAAAAAAAAAAAAAACCCAAAAAAAAAAAGTTAACATCGTGATACAAGAAAAAAAAAAAAAGCACTAAAAGTGCCAAGAGCCCAACACCACCTTAGTTCTTAGATTTGCCACCTCTTGACAACCAAAAGCAAAAAAAATGTTCACAGCACACAAAAAAAAATTAAATAATATTAACAAAGTTCTAGGTTTAGTAAAATTATAATAGAAGGAAAACAGCCGGGGATTACATAATCTTCTGAGCCAATTTTATGCTCAACCTGCAGGCAACTAGAGGCTGAAGCTATTAACATCTAGGGTAGCAAGCACAATTCACTAAGTGACCATATTCAGTGCCAAGTTTATGTTATAATACACAGGTTTTGCATGACAGATCAAAACGCTGTATTTACAGAACAGATCAAGCAAATAGAATATACAAAAAAGGGAAGAAAGAGAAGAAAACCCTGTCTGTTTGCAACAGTTTCGTTAGGTGATCATTTCACCTTGATGTGACAGCACTGAGTCTTACAGCAGATAAAAAAAAAAAAAAAAAAAGAAAAAGAAGAAGAAGAAGAAGATGAAGAAGAAGAAGAAGAAGAAGAAGAAAAAAAAAAGAAGAAGAAAAGCTCTCTTAATTATAAGCCACAACAGGCATTTTGCACGCTTCACAGCAAAGTGATGTTTGTGATAACAGAATTACTCATCTCCCCACTTAAAAAAAAACTTGACATCTAAATATTTTTGACATGACACAATCATGCAATCAAGATAGTTTATAGAAAAAGCTCTGTTTTTACTCAATTCTCAAGGGTTAAAAGACATATTGGAAGGCACTGTGTTTAGAGAGGAGGGGAAAAAAAAACATTTGGTTGTTTAGAAAACAAACAAAAAAAAATCCCAAAATGTAAATCAAAAGTAAAAAAATAAATAAAATAAAAAATTTGATTGATTTTATTTTTTTTTGTTAACACAAATGCATAAAGACCTCAAGAATGTCTATTTCTTCTGTGGAAATTCATGTTTTAATTGAAATTGTATTTAGCCTTTAAACTTTTTTTTTTTCTACAAAATATATAAAGAAATCTAAAACACGTCTTAATAACAAAAGACAGATCATAACATTTTGCCTTGAAGAGTTTCTCCCCCTCTCCCCCTCCCCCTCAAACACCATGCACCAAAACAAGCTTGAAGAATAAACATTTTTAAACAAACCTTTTTTGATGACGGTCCTGATCATGCATTATTAAACCTTGCTCCTCCATATTCTGCAAGTAAATAAAAATTTTTAAAAATTGCATTGATTGCATAAACTAATGTTTAATTTTAAAAAAATTATAATAATTTTTTATATGCATTTCTGAAGTGATAAGTATGCCAAACACTTAACCAGTCACCAATAAAAAGGGAAAAAAAAAAAAAAGAGTGTCAAATACAATTACTATACAACATAATACTGTAATAACAAATACAGTTAATATTAAAAACACAGTATATTATACTGTATTTTAAATGTATGCCAAATACCACTAAAATTAAGGTTTAGGATTTCTCTGCTGTAAAAAAAAATATATATATAAAGTTACTTCATGATAAAAAGTATTTGCAGCTCTTTACAAAGTTTTACCAACTACAGTTTTATTTTTATTATTGTAGAACCTCTACCCTGCCTACAAATTTAAAGGCCTGACTACTAAAAAATATATTTTTAAAAATAATCATAATAATAATAATAATAATAATAATAATAATAATAAATCAAGCTGGCTACACATTATACAATTTTCTTTTTTGATTTACCTTCATTATGTGGTGCAAGGGCCGGCCTCATTGAATACAATTCAAATGTGTTTAGGTTTGACCTCATATTATATGGTTTTGGTAAATCTAAAAAGGAAAATAATATAATGTGTAGCCAGGTTTAAAAGGTCGTTCACACAATAAATTGTGTGAATATTCCCTTTAATTAGCCAATCACGTGAAAGGCAAGTTCTTGTTTATCATTTCGTGATTGGATAAGTGAAGAGAATATTGAAGTTTGTGTGAGCATTTCACAGCTCCTTTAGCCGCCATGTGTACACACCCTGTAATATTACATAAAAAAAAAAAAAAAAAAAAAAAACGGCCTCCAGAATCTTCATTATTCTACAGTGAGGTTATAAAATCAAACTGGGCCTTCAGAACCATCACAGAAGTTGCCTACGGCTTATGTTGGCAACCAAGTTTACTGCTCGCCATAAGTGAGGTCCAGCTGAGATCATTAAAAGCATGAACATTCAAAATTAAATACTCAAGTCATGAAGTCAACAAAACTCAACAAGCGCTCTTCCTGTTGCCCATTTTTAAAAAAAAAAATTTTTAAGGGGTCATTACCGCAACATCGTCCATCTGCTGGTTAATCTCCGGTAGACCAAGGTTGTCCGCCAGGCTCGACTCCAGTCCATGGCCTCCACCGTGCTGAAGAAGAATGTCTGGCCTCCTTTGGAAGTCTCTACTCAGTCTCCCCGATGAAGGGTCCAAAGAGGGAATGTGATGGACCAGCCCCGTTCTGTTGTGGTGGGAGATTCCTCCATGTTCTTGGCTCTGGCGGCTGGGCCATCCTTGCTGTTGGCTGGGCGGTGGGTGAGAAGCGTGGATGGCGTTCAGGGAGAAGGGGTCTCCAAGGTGGGAATAAGGGTCTGCGGACTGGGGAGTAGGACAGGGGCTGGTACGGAGGTGGGGAAGTAAGGGGGCTGAAAATCAGAAGACCCCGAGTGAGAGAGAGGGGGGAGCTGGGACTGTACAGGTGTTGGCTGACGGATGACAGATGGGGTAACCTAGGGTTGCCGTTACTGCTTCCATCGTGCCTGTCCTATAAAAATAAAAATTAAAGAGTGTTATGTTTAACATACTGCCAAAATCGGCTTTAATCTGATTCAGCTCGTTAACATATAATACAGTACAGCAAATTACTATTTTGATCCTACCAGCTCCCGGATTGTTCAAAGAGGCGGCCTGTTTGATCTGCTAAACTGAATTTACTGAAATCATATGAATTTAATTCTCCTCTCCCCCATGGGACAGAGTTAGGGAAGGCAAGTTAACTAAATAGCAACATTTGTCACATGGAAGGCAAGACTGTAGAGCAGGCCGAGGCAACAATCATTTTTACCCTTTTTTTTTCCCCCTCGATACAAGGGTTTCCATTGCGGAGTTACCAGCAGTGGGAAAAAAAAAAAAAAAAAAAAAAAAAAAAAAAATCAACCTCGTTGAGACTTTTGTTTATTTTTTTTGTTTTTTTTTTTTTTTAAACACTTTGAGTGGCCTGGTTCACACCAAGGTTTCCTATGGATGTAGTTCATATTAGTGCATTATATGGAAAGGGGCCAGGGGTATTTTTTCTGGTTTTTGGTTTCCATAGACTTCAATGGATCAAAAAAGTGTGTATTGAAAAACGCCAAAAAAAAAAAAAAAAAAAAATGCACCTGGAATATGCAAACTGCAACCTGCATAGGTGTGAATCAGGCCTGACAGAGGGAATAAAAAAAAAATATATAATATATACAAAAAAAAATAAAAAAAAAAAAAAAAAAAAAACAACTTGGACCCTGTGAAGAGCTAGTCTACGTGGCAGTAAACCCTTTTAATTTACAGAGTATAGCTAATATTATTATTAATAATAATAATAATAATAATAATAATAATAATAATAAACACTTTAAAAAATATATTGATATTTGGGAAATCAACAAAACAAGCCATCTAATATATTATATTTATTAATAATGCTAATAAATGGGTTGTTTTGTAAAAAAAGAAAATAATATAATAAAAATATTAAATGTATATACACTTACATACTTTTTTTTATTAAATAGATGGGTTGCTTAAAAATAAAATTGGTATGTATATAACACACACGCTTTTTGTTTTACTTTTTTTTAACAAAACCCATCTATAAATAATAATAATAATAATGTTTTGTGAATTAAAAACAATTAAAATAAGTGGGGAGAGACCAAACAACATTCCCCCCCCCCCCCCCCCCCTTTATAAAAATAAAAAAGGGTTCTCCAACAACAACACAATGTTTAAGCGCTAATATATTATATATATATATATTTAAAAATTAGCAAATTTGCTTCAATCACAACAAATGTTATACGTTTCAGACAAGGCATTCTTCTGCTGTTCGCAGCTTGCTGAGAGAACATTTTTTTGGGGGTCCCCGCAACCTGAGCAAAAATGTTTAAATTGAGCTGATCTGTGGGTTTTAGCAGATTACAACGTTACGGTCATTAAAATAACAAGGCTAGTTAATTTGGGACAAAAAAGGCGGCCCAGCAGAGTCCTGTGTGACCGACTCTCCTTGCTAAATACCTCCTATTGATTCAAATGACTGAAACTAATCAGCAGGAGCCGAGACAAGC